>NC_091341.1:29684656-29984656 GCF_038502225.1 Cherax quadricarinatus | reverse complement strand
CCGGCAACATTTGATAAGCCAGTAAAACTACCTCTTTTAGCTTATAACAATCAGAAAAGGCAGATCCTTCTAAAGAACTAATAGCCTGTAACTCTTTACCAACTAATTGGGTTCTTGCTAATGTCGCCCATTCCTTTTCCGGCCAAACTTGGGATTTGGATGTACTTTCAAATAACAGAAAAAACTGGTCTGGGTCTTTCTCTAGGAATTTGGGCACAAATTTTATGGCTTTATCCAAATGAAAAACATCTACCCTTGTGTCTGTGTCTGGGTGAGAAGCAAGCTGCCTCTCTTTAGCTCTTTCTTGAGCCCTAAGCTCCTCTAAGGATCTCTGTTCCTGGATCTTTGTGCGCTCAATCCTTAACCATTCCTTTTCTTCTGCAACTAGGGCTAATTTCATTTGTAAAATTACTACTTCCTTATCCAGGTCCCTATCATGGGGATGTGATTCAATGTCACCTTCCAAATGCATGTCATCCTCAGAATTTTCACCAGTGTCAGCCATTTTGGGAAATAATAGCACCAAATCTTACTAGCAGCCACAGAACTTACTGATATAAAATAATAAAGCACACAGCAAGGTACATATACTGAAGTAGTATATTCACAAGGAGTTGTCATGTGACTCCCTCAAATTAAACAGGATTGCACACAAAAAGAAAATCCTGGCAGAAAAAAAATAAGAGCTACTGCACCTGCAAAGGTAAATTATTCCCAGAAATTTAGGTGAGCATATCCCCCTAAAAATCAGCAAGATTGTACCTGCAAGGGTAAATTATGCACAAAATATCAAGTATTAATAACACCCTAAAAATCAACAATATGGTACAGAAAGGTAAATGATTTATAGAATATTAATTAATAATAACACCCTAAAAACCAGCAATGTTGCACACAAAAGTAAATTATTCACAGGGTATTAATTAATAATAACACCCTAAAAACTAGCAATATTGCAAACAAAGGTAAATTATTCACAGGGTATTAATTAATAATAACACCCTAGAAACCAGCAATATTACAAACAAAGGTAAATTATTATTTTAGTGTGAGTGTTATAGTGAATGCTTCCTCTGACCAACCCAGTAAAGAATGATTATTGACTTTCCTGGTTGCAAACTTGAATTACCACATAAAATTTGATAATTCTCCCATATACAGGTCCCCATGTTATGCAAAAATGTGGGATAGCTGGGGGCTTGAGCCTGGTCTAAGGGCAAAGGTAAAAGTTACACACATACTAGCCCAAACCGGCCACCCAGGGCTATCCCAGTCAAAACAGAAAGCGCTAAACTGGTATGTGTACTTAAAGGGGTTGGGTAACAGAGGGTTAGGCAAAAAATCCCAATTAGGAAAATATATCTATTTAGTCACCATAACATAACATAACAGAAAAACCTTAATCCTAAACGCCCAAATGAGGGGACACAAACCACAGCTGGCTGGAGGTCCAGCCACCATAACCACTATGCCTCGTCAGCGCCAGGCCCACTCTACTCCTCACCTCATTTCTTATTTCCTCACTCCTCCCACAGCACCCTGACCATGTTAGAGCCTGGGTGAACATACAGGTAAGCCATATGAGAGTCTATGGCTTGAGTTGGATAAACAAAATGAGTGCACAACTACAAACTTATCTTAAATACACAGCATCTCCGACGCCAGCCTCTACACACCATGCTAACGTCACGTGACTCCCCAAACCACGCTTACTCCGCGTACCCAAACATCCTTGGAAAATAAATCATTAACAGAATTTCTTTATAATTACAGTCAGAGTACTTTACAGTACCCCCAAATGCACATTATCAATTATAAAATTATTCTTTACAACTATAATATTCATACTATTATGGCACACTTCTCCACTATATGTACATTACGATGTCATGCAGAACCCTGCATAACACCTGCCCCCTTGGGAAGTTCCAGCTGTTCGTGTCTGTTTTTTTTTCCACTGCCATGCACGAAAGCCCAACTACCTACGGTAGCCTCCCGCTCTCTTTTTCTTAAACACTTCTGCTCTCATTCTCATGCCATCGCAGTGTACACTGATGGTTCTAAGTATTATAAGGGCATTGGATTCGTAGCAGTGTTTCTGGACAGTGTCGTGCGTGGGCACGGCTAGCATTTTAACGTCTGAATTGTATGCCATTTTTGTAGTATTTATCCGTATTGCATCTGTGCCTGTGTCACCATTTGTGGCTGTTTCAGATTCCCTTAGTGGTTAACAGGCTATACAAAAAATTTGATACACCTCATCTCGTAGTTCTCCGTATCAACTTAGGTTACGCCGAATCTCTACCAGGTACAAAGATATTGTTTTTTTTGTTGGGTGCCTGGTCATGTTGATGTACAGGGCAATGAACAGGCAGACACTGTTGCGCGGTCAGTAGTATATGACCTCCCAATGTCATATAGAGGTGTTCCATTCACGGACTATTTTGCTGTAATTGCTACCCACCTTTACACTCGTTGGAAACAACATTGGTCTGATCTGCCCCATAGCAAACTTCATTCTATTAAACCGAGTATAGGTTACTGGCCATCTTCTTGTCATCAGTGTCGAGGTTGGGAGACTACTCTCTTCCGTCTTCACATCTGCCACTCTCGTCTTACTCATGGGTATCTCATGGAGAGGCGCCCTGTTCCTCTCTGTGAGAATTGCCAGGTTCCAGTATCTGTTAGCCACATTCTGTTGGACTGTCACTCTATCAACGAGCACGCAGAATTTACCTCCAGCGTCGTCTCCACTCTACTGCCCTTTCTTTATCTTCCATTCTTGCTGATTGACCCTCCTTTAACCCAGACTGTCTCTGACTTTTTGACAGCAACTGATTTACTACACAAACTCTGATGATGATGCCTCTAGCACTCTCATCAGTCCTTTCTACCTCAATCTCTTGCTACCCTCTACCCCTGCACTATCCACTTCCCCGCTGCACTCCGTAAGCTAGTAATCATCCCTCTCCCTCTTGCTACCCATTACCCCCTGTATGCTTCCTTGACCTGCTGCGCTGTATAACCCTTGCAGTTTATCGCTTTTTAATTATAATAATCACTGGTAACAAGTCATATATACCAACTCTTTCACCGGTAACAAGCGATATATACCAACTGGTTCACTGGTAACAAGCGATATATACCAACTGGTTCACTGGTAACAAGCGATATATACCAACTGGTTCACTGGTAACAAGCGATATATACCAACGGGATTAGCAAGCACTCCATATATAATGTCAGCTTTATAAATTGCCGAGAATGATATAGTTTGTAGTCAGTAAGGATTACAAATATTTAACGTTGTACCTAAAAGTTTAATGTTTCACTTTAACGTGTTCTCTATTTCGAGTACTTGCACGGTTTTATAAATATATAGATCTGGTATTGGAGCGAATATATTCCAATAACTAGAGAAGTCAACTAGGGACTTTGAAGATAAATGGTTCAGAGAACCGATATATTGATGACTGAGACATATATTTTCAGTGTGGAAACATTTCGCTAGCCAGTGCCCTCATCAGCCCAATACGGAGAAGGTGGAAAATCAGAAGGAGTTTAAGGTAATCATTCCTTCAGCCTGAAGTCGATGTGAACAGTTTCCAAATCTTGATAAAAGTACAGTACTGCAAGTAGCAAGATTTGTGGAAATAACTTATCACAGGCTTGGTTCCTCGGGATATGGGATTCACCTCTTACCTTCGGCTAGGCGCCCATACTTATCTGTGTTCAGGCCGTGTGGCTAAAAGAAATGCGAACTTTGATGCAGAGAGAACAAATTCGAATCCTGCTGTTGATTGAGACATAAATTATATCCCCAATTGTTAATTGTTATAATTTATATATATATATATATATATATATATATATATATATATATATATATATATATATATATATATATATATATATATATATATATATATATATATATATACATATATATATATAGGTAGTAGGTTGGTAGACAGCAACCACCCAGGGAATTACTACCGTCCTGCCAGATGACTGTGAAACAGAAACCTGTAACTGTTTTGCATGATGGTAGGATTGCTGGTGTCTTTTTCTGTCTCATAAACACACTAGATAACAGGGATATCTTGCTACTCCAACTTACACTTTGGTCACACTTCACAGACACGCACATGCATATATATATACATACATCTAGGTTTTTCTCCTTTTTCTACATAGCTCTTGTTCTTCTATATTTCTTCTATTGTCCATGGGGAAGTGGAAAAGAATCTTTCCTCCGTAAGCCATGCGTGTCGTATGAGGCGACTAAAATGCCGGGAGCAATGGGCTAGTAACCCCTTCTCCTGTAGACATTTACTAAAAAAGAGAAGAAGAAAAACTTTATAAAACTGGGATGCTTGAATGTGCGTGGATGTAGTGCGGATGACAAGAAACAGATGATTGCTGATGTTATGAATGAAAAGAAGTTGGATGTCCTGGCCCTAAGCGAAACAAAGCTGAAGGGGGTAGGGGAGTTTCGGTGGGGGGAAATAAATGGGATTAAATCTGGAGTATCTGAGAGAGTTAGAGCAAAGGAAGGGGTAGCAGTAATGTTGAATGATCAGTTATGGAAGGAGAAAAGAGAATATGAATGTGTAAATGCAAGAATTATGTGGATTAAAGTAAAGATTGGATGCGAGAAGTGGGTCATAATAAGCGAGTATGCACCTGGAGAAGAGAGGAATGCAGAGGAGAGAGAGAGATTTTGGGAGATGTTAAGTGAATATATAGGAGCCTTTGAACCAAGTGAGAGAGTAATTGTGGTAGGGGACCTGAATGCTAAAGTAGGAGAAACTTTTAGAGAGGGTGTGGTAGGTAAGTTTGGGGTGCCAGGTGTAAATGATAATGGGAGCCCTTTGATTGAACTTTGTATAGAAAGGGGTTTAGTTATAGGTAATACATATTTTAAGAAAAAGAGGATAAATAAGTATACAAGATATGATGTAGGGCAAAATGACAGTAGTTTGTTGGATTATGTATTGGTAGATAAAAGACTGTTGAGTAGACTTCAGGATGTACATGTTTATAGAGGGGCCACAGATATATCTGATCACTTTCTAGTTGTAGCTACACTGAGAGTAAAAGGTAGATGGGATACAAGGAGAATAGAAGCATCAGGGAAGAGAGAGGTGAATTTTTATAAACTAAAAGAGGAGGCAGTTAGGGAAAGATATAAACAGCTATTGGAGGATAGATGGGCTAATGAGAGCATAGGCAATGGGGTCGAAGAGGTATGGGGTAGGTTTAAAAATGTAGTGTTAGAGTGTTCAGCAGAAGTTTGTGGTTACAGGAAAGTGGGTGCGGGAGGGAAGAGAAGCGATTGGTGGAATGATGATGTAAAGAGAGTAGTAAGGGAGGAAAAGTTAGCATATGAGAAGTTTTTACAAAGTAGAAGTGATGCAAGGAGGGAAGAGTATATGGAGAAAAAGAGAGAGGTTAAGAGAGTGGTGAAGCAATGTAAAAAGAGAGCAAATGTGAGAGTGGGTGAGATGTTATCAACAAATTTTGTTGAAAATAAGAAAAAGTTTTGCAGTGAGATTAACAAGTTAAGGAAGCCTAGAGAACAAATGGATTTGTCAGTTAAAAATAGGAGAGGAGAGTTATTAAATGGAGAGTTAGAGGTATTGGGAAGATGGAGGGAATATTTTGAGGAATTGTTAAATGTTGATGAAGATAGGGAAGCTGTGATTTCGGGTATAGGGCAAGGAGGAATAACATCTTGTACGAGTGAGGAAGAGCCAGTTGTGAGTGTGGGGGAAGTTCGTGAGGCAGTAGGTAAAATGAAAGGGGGTAAGGCAGCCGGGATTGATGGGATAAAGATAGAAAAGTTAAAAGCAGGTGGGGATATAGTCTTGGAGTGGTTGGTGCAATTATTTAATAAATGTATGGAAGAGGGTAAGGTACCTAGGGATTGGCAGAGAGCATGCATAGTTCCTTTGTATAAAGGCAAAGGGGACAAAAGAGAGTGCAAAAATTATAGGGGGATAAGTCTGTTGAGTATACCTGGTAAAGTGTATGGTAGAGTTATTATTGAAAGAATTAAAAGTAAGACTGAGAATAGGAAAGGTAGGGGGTGTGTGGACCAGGTGTTTACAGTGAAACATATAAGTGAACAGTATTTAGATAAGGCTAAAGAGGTCTTTGTGGCATTTATGGATTTGGAAAAGGCGTATGACAGGGTGGATAGGGGGGCAATGTGGCAGATGTTGCAGGTGTATGGTGTAGGAGGTAGGTTACTGAAAGCAGTGAAGAGTTTTTACGAGGATAGTGAGGCTCAAGTTAGAGTACATAGGAAAGAGGGAAATTATTTCCCAGTAAAAGTAGGCCTTAGACAGGGATGTGTGATGTCACCGTGGTTGTTTAATATATTTATAGATGGGGTTGTAAGAGAAGTAAATGCGAGGGTCTTGACAAGAGGCGTGGAGTTAAAAGATAAAGAATCACACATAAAGTGGGAGTTGTCACAGTTGCTCTTTGCTGATGACACTGTGCTCTTGGGAGATTCTGAAGAGAAGTTGCAGAGATTGGTGGATGAATTTGGCAGGGTGTGCAAAAGAAGAAAATTAAAAGTGAATACAGGAAAGAGTAAGGTTATGAGGATAACAAAAATATTAGGTGATGAAAGATTGGATATCAGATTGGAGGGAGAGAGTATGGAGGAGGTGAATGTATTCAGATATTTGGGAGTGGACGTGTCAGCGGATGGGTCTATGAAAGATGAGGTGAATCATAGAATTGATGAGGGGAAAAGGGTGAGTGGTGCACTTAGGAGTCTGAGGAGACAAAGAACTTTGTCCTTGGAGGCAAAGAGGGGAATGTATGAGAGTATAGTTTTACCAACACTCTTATATGGGTGTGAAGCATGGGTGATGAATGTTGCAGCGAGGAGAAGGCTGGAGGCAGTGGAGATGTCATGTCTGAGGGCAATGTGTGGTGTGAATATAATTCAGAGAATTCGTAGTTTGGAAGTTAGGAGGAGGTGCGGGATTACCAAAACTGTTGTCCAGAGGGCTGAGGAAGGGTTGTTGAGGTGGTTCGGACATGTAGAGAGAATGGAGCGAAACAGAATGACTTCAAGAGTGTATCAGTCTGTAGTGGAAGGAAGGCGGGGTAGGGGTCGGCCTAGGAAAGGTTGGAGGGAGGGGGTAGAGGAGGTTTTGTGTGCGAGGGGCTTGGACTTCCAGCAGGCGTGCGTGAGCGTGTTTGATAGGAGTGAATGGAGACGAATGGTTTTTAATACTTGACGTGCTGTTGGAGTGTGAGCAAAGTAACATTTATGAAGGGGTTCAGGGAAACCGGCAGGCCGGACTTGAGTCCTGGAGATGGGAAGTACAGTGCCTGCACTCTGAAGGAGGGGTGTTAATGTTGCAGTTTAAAAACTGTAGTGTAAAGCACCCTTCTGGCAAGACAGTGATGGAGTGAATGATGGTGAAAGTTTTTCTTTTTCGGGCCACCCTGCCTTGGTGGGAATCGGCCGGTGTGATAATAATAAAAAAAACATATATATATATATAAATATATATATATATATACATATATATAAATATACATATATATACATATATATACATATATATATATATAAATATGTCGTGCCGAATAGGCTTAAATAGCAACGCTCATCTTGCCATGTAAGACAAGTGAAAATTTGTGTATGCAATAATTTCGTCAAATTTATTGTGAACCTAACGAAAAAAATATATTTCATTGTGTTTGCTTAGTATTAAATTATTGTAAACAAATCTAAAATATGTTTAGTTGGGTTAAGCTAAAATAAATTGTTCTTGTTATAATAAGGTTAGGTAAGTTTTCTAAGATTCTTTTGGTGCAAAATTAAAAACTTTTACATTAACATTAATGAAAAAAATATATCTTTAAACGTACAAGAGAAAATTTTAGAAAGGACTTAATTTTAAATGAGTTCTTGCTAATTGACCAGTTTTATATATTCGGCACGACATATATATATATATATATATATATATATATATATATATATATATATATATATATATATATATATATATATATATATATATATATATATATATATATAAACATAAGAAAAGAGGAAGATTGCAATAGGCCTGCTAGACCAAAAAGCCTTTATTAAACTGAACTTTGCCAGTGCAATGAACCTAGTAAGGCTGCTCTCTACGTAGTTTCTCGACGTTTACCTTCCCCCTATCCTTTTATCCAACTTGCTATATATTACCTCTCACCTGTACTGCTGGCTTTTTCAAATCTCATGACTGTACTTGAAAAGGCTCGTTGCTCAGGCTAAACTATGAATGAATATAATTTCCAGATTTATGTCTTTATCAACAACTCATTTAGTTTGTCGCACAATGCTCCTCCCTGAAGCTTAAACCAGCACTGTGTTACAGAAGCTAGTTTGTTGCATCGTGGAAGTTAATTACAGGTAAGACGGACATGAGTCTCGGACTTTTTCTCAGAAGTGACATTTAAAATTCTCCTTAATGAGCGCCTTAAAGAGAAAGACCCAGAAAGAACGTTTACCAGGAGCATTAAGCGCTGCTTCTGTCCAGACATGCTTAAGTTAATGTCTCGGAGAAGGAGGGAAAAACAACCATGTAAATGTTGCTGTAAACATTAAGGTTAGTCGTGGGATTAGAAATACTTGGTTTTGAGAGTCTTAGATGCTACTGCCTCCTCTTTAAGAGGCAGCGTCATTTTCCATCTTATATGTGAAGATCGGAACTTTTATTAGGGTAGGTTGCTATCTAGATATTTGAATGTCTTATATTTAATTATAGGCCTGTAATTAATGTATGAAATTTGATTAATAATCCAATATTCTGTAGAAGTATATTCTATGCTTCAGGTTAAATTAAGAGATGAATAAGAAAGTTGTGAACTATACTGTATAAACAGTTCCTTGCAACATGAACAGAGTGGCAGGTAATGACACAGGAAGAAATACACACAGACCTGCCTGGAGGGTATTCCAGGGATCATCACCCCCGCGGCCAGGTCCATGGCCAGGCCATGACCAGAGATGTATAAAATCTGTTTGAGCACTATGTCTAAAATTATCAGATCATCAAGTTACGGTCGTTGCATGATCCGAGGGAGATATCCTGATCCGAGGGAGATATCCTGCATATCCCATAAAGCAACTCCCTGGACTCGCAGAAGGAATAATAGGAGCCCCTAAAATCCCTTAACATCCAAAGACTTGAAGCTCCACTGTATCGAAAGACCAGCTATTTTTTTTTTTTTTTGAGGGGAGGGGGGTAAAATGACACATGTGCAACTAGTGCCACAATAAAATGTCACATTAGCTGCACATGTTCCATTTCACTTAGTGTATTCACGGTAATTCTACGGTCATCACAGCGAGCAAACTCCTGATGCTAGACGTCAACACTCTCAACAGAACTAGAAACATTTATATATTATTAAAAACTGGTATGACAGACTAAGCTAAATTTGTCTTATTCATTTTTTAGCAATCCATTATTTTTTATTTATTTTGCTGCGATAAATGTTTAACGATGCATAACCCAGCAAGAAAAATATAGATCAGAAAAAACTAAATCCATCAACAGTGACACATCTACCAAACAGTTTACAGTAAAAGGCACCTCACTGACACTTCACTGACATCTCACTCACACGTCACTGACACCTCACTGACACCTCACTGACACTTCACTGACACTTCACTGACATGTCACTGACACCTCACTGACATGTCACTGACACCTCACTGACACCTCACTGACATGTCACTGACATCTCACTCACATGTCACTGACACATCACTGACACTTCACTGACATGTCACTGACACCTCGCTGACACCTCGCTGACATCTCACTGACACTTCACTGACACGTCACTGACACCTCGCTGACACCTCACTGACACCTCACTGACACTTCACTGACACGTCACTGACACCTCACTGACACCTCACTGACACTTCACTGACACGTCACTGACACCTCACTGACATCTCACTGACACCTCACTGACATCTCACTGATACTTCACTGACACGTCACTGACACCTCACTGACATCTCACTGACACCTCACTGACACGTCACTGACACGTCACTGACACGTCACTGACACCTCGCTGACACCTCACTGACACCTCACTGACACCTCACTGACACCTCACTGACACTTCACTGACACGTCACTGACACGTCACTGACACCTCGCTAACACTTCACTGACACTTCACTGACACATCACTGACACCTCAGTGACACCTCAGTGACACCTTACTGACATCTGAGTGACACCTCACTGACACTTCAATGACACCTCACACCTCACTCACACCTCACTGACATCTCACTAACATCTCACTGACTCCTCACTGGCACCTCAGTGACACCTCAGTGACACCTCAGTAACACCTCAGTGACACCTCAGTGACACCTCAGTGACACCTCAGTGACACCTCAGTGACACCTCAGTAACACCTCAGTGACACCTCAGTGACACCTCAGTAACACCTCAGTAACACCTCAGTGACACCTCAGTAACACCTCAGTGACACCTCAGTAACACCTCACTGACACCTCACTGACACCTCACTGAGGTCAAGTTTCATTCAGTACAACATCGGAATTTTGAGCGCATGTGAAAAATTAAGGACAAACTGGCATCCAAAACACTGAGATATTTATCGCCATTCCTCGCTCCATATTTACGTTAGCAAGTTTCTCCCAGAAACAGGATGAATGTGGAACCTAATCTACGCTTTAAAGAAGATAAATGGTTCAGAGAACAACTGCTTCACCTCACCTGTCTACAGTATATAAGCCACTTCTTCACACATATGCTGTATTCTTCTCAAGATTGATAGATTGATATTACATCAACTCTAGGCTGAGGGACTGACTATCTCGAACTCCTCCTGTTCTCAATTCTCCTTTGTTTGGACTGATGAAGCTACTGTGTGGCGGAGCGTTTACTCAATAATGATACCCAAGTGTTGCACATATGTCTAACTTATCTACGCTAGAAAGTGTCCACCACTTAGCCTGAGATTCGGATCATAGTGTCAACAAAGCAAGTTTGTTGTTAGTTAATAAAATCGGCTTGATAAGCCGAGACCGTCCAAGGAACCTAAGACCAGTGGGAAAATTAATTTTAATAAAAGGCGTTCTTGCAAAATTCACCTGAAATACAATAAAATTTCGCATCACTCACTTTCCCTACAACAATGAGATGTTCTTCCATTTTGTTCGTTGTGCACAACTCCACTTCGCTACACATGTTGGGAAAGACGCTAGAATGGACGAGTTCAAACCATACCACGGATGGGGTTAGAACCCGCGGTCAGAGAGTTTGTTTGCATTCGTGTCATTCCGATCTCGTGAGTCTTGGACGAGTTTATTCACTGTAGGTTCGCCGGTCTTGTCCCGGCCGGGTCTTTCCCAGATGGTGACCCGGCGATGGACGACTCAAAGACTGGTAGTATTTATACCGTTAATTTTCCTCCCAAACATCAGATTTCAATCTAGTTACCTATTATTTCTTTTCATCTTTATTATGCTGGCTTGTCAAACAATAATCTAACTAATTTTATTATGCTAAAACCTTTATAAGGGTAAAAATAACTAAAAAGAAATGATTAATATCTAGTGTAATTTTTTTTGCTATCATGTGCCAATTTAGTGTAAATTTTTCAGATCGTTAATCGACATAATGTAAATTTTTTCAGGAGCTTGGAAAAACCCTAACAAAGAGAAAAATAAACCGGTGAACTATAGACCATCTCCTTACTTGAAGTCACTGGTAAATTCCTTGGGAAAATCATTTCCAACAGATTAAACTACTGTAGACGTTTCGCCATCCAGTGGCTTTATCAATACAAATTCTAGGACATAATAGGAAGACAGTAGAACTATATACAAAAGATGAGGTAATCAGTCCCTCAATCTTGGAGTTAGTGTTCACAGCATCGTGGTGGAGGAGAATCTGGAGCAAAGGCAAGAAGACTGGCGGTTATATAGGCGTCAGTGGATAGGGACGGGCAGCAGACGAGGGCAGTCACTGGTAGGCGGGATTCCCCAGTGGAAGTAGGTCCTTCCCAAAGAGATAAGAACATAAAAAAGGAGGAACACTGCAGCAGGCCTGTTGGCCCATACTAGGCAGGTCCTTTACAATTCATCCCACTAACAAACATTTGACCAACCCAATTTTCAATACCACCCAAGAAACAAGCTCCGATGTGCAAGTCCCGCTCAAATCCAACCCCTCCCACTCATGTACTTATCCAACCTAAATTTGAAACTACTCAAAGTCCTAGCCTCAATAACCCAACTAGGTAGACTGTTCCACTCATCAACTACCCTATTTCTAAATCTAAACTTATCTAATTTAAATCCATTACTGCGGGTTCCCTCTTGGAGAGATATCCTCAAGACCTTGTTAATATCCCCTTTATTAATACCTATCTTCCACTTATACACTTCGATCAGGTCTCCCCTCATTCTTCGTCTAACAAGTGAATGTAACTTAAGAGTCTTCAATCTTTCTTCATAAGGAAGATTTCTAATGCTATGTATTAATTTAGTCATCCTACGCTGAATGTTTTCTAACGAATTTATGTCCATTCTGTAATATGGAGACCAGAATTGACCTGCATAATCTAGGTGAGGCCTTACTAATGATGTATAAAGCTGCACTATGACCTCTGGACTTCTGTTGCTTACACTTCTTGATATAAATCCCAGTAATCTATTGGCCTTATTACGTACGCTTAGGCATTGCTGTCTTGGTTTAAGGTTGCTGCTCACCATAACCCCCAAGTCCTTTTCGCAATCTGTATGGCTAAGTTCTACATTATTTAACTTATAAGTGCTAGGGTTATGTACACTCCCGAGCTTCAGAACCTTGCATTTATCTACATTGAATTGCATCTGCCACTTTTCTGACCAAGAGTAAAGTTTGTCTAAATCCTCCTGAAGTTCCCTAACATCTACGTTTGAATCAATTATCCTACCTATCTTCGTGTCATCGGCGAATTTGCTCATATCACTAGTAATTCCTTCATCAAGATCATTGATATATATTATAAACAACAACGGGCCCAAGACTGATCCCTGTGGAACGCCACTTGTTACTGATCCCCACTCGGATTTAACCCCATTTATGGACACTCTCTGCTTCCTGTCTGTGAGCCATGATTCGATCCACGAGAGCACTCTTCCCCCAATGCCATGAGCTGCTACTTTCTTCAACAGTCTTTGGTGCGGAACTCTATCAAATGCCTTACAAAAATCTAAGTAAATAATATCAAATTCTTTATCGTGGTCAACAGCCTCAAAAGCTTTACTGAAGAAAGTTAATAAATTAGTTAGACAAGACCGGCCTCTTGTGAATCCATGCTGAGTATCATTAATCAAGCTATGCTTATCGAGATGGCTTCTTATAATTTGAGCTATAATTGACTCTAGTAATTTGCCTACAATTGAGGTCAGGCTTATTGAACGGTAATTTGACGGTAACGACTTGTCCCCTGTTTTAAAAATAGGAATTACATTAGCCATCTTCCACATATCAGACACTACACCTGTTTGAAGAGATAAATTAAAAATATTAGTTAATGGTTCACAGACTTCCATTTTGCATTCCTATAGAACCCTTGAAAAAACCTCATCAGGACCCGGTGACTTATTTTGCTTCAGTTGGTCTATCTGCTTCACAACCATTTCACTAGTAACTGTGATGTTACATAATTTATCTTCTTCTGGCCCACTATAAAAATTAATTACCGGAATATTATTAGTGTCTTCCGGTGTAAAAACCGAGAGAAAATAATTATTTAAAATCGAGCACATTTCATTCTCTTTGTCAGTAAGATGCCCATAGTTATTTTTAAGGGGACCTATCTTATCTCTTGCTTTTGTTCTATATACCTGGAAAAAACTTTTTGGGTTAGTTTTAGAATCCCTAGCAACTTTATTTTCATAGTCCCTTTTAGCTTTTCTTATCCCCTTTTTAATGTCCCTCTTAATGTCAATATACTGATTCATAAGATGACCCTCGCCTCTTTTGATACGCCTATAAATTCCTTTCTTATGCCCTAGTAGATATTTGAGCCTATTATTCATCCATTTTGGGTCATTTCTATTTGATCTAATTTCTTTATAAGGGATAAACGTTCTTTGAGCAGCATGTATTGTGTTCAGAAAACTGTCATATTGATAGCTCTCTTCGTTACCCCAGTCAACAGATGATAAGTGTTCTCTAAGCCCATCGTAATCTGCTAAGCGAAAATCTGGGACTGTTACTGAGTTATCCCTACTATCATACTTCCATTCAATTCTAAACGTTATTGATTTGTGGTCGCTAGCACCCAGTTCCTCTGAAACTTCTAAATTATTAACAAGGGATTCATTGTTTGCCAGAACTAAGTCAAGCAGGTTATTACCCCTTGTAGGTTCTGTCACAAACTGCTTCAAAAAACAATCCTGAACTACTTCTAAGAAGTCGTATGATTCTAAATTCCCATTCAAGAAATTCCAATCAATATGACTAAAGTTAAAGTCTCCTAGAATTACTACATTATCGTGCCTTGTGGCCCTAAAAATTTCCTCCCATAGTAGTCTCCCCTGGTCCCTATCTAAATTTGGGGGACGGTATATCACACCTAAAGTTAATTTGTCATGCCCCTCTGAAAATTCTATCCAAACTGACTCTGTATGTGTTACTTCAGACTTAATACCCGTTTTTATGCAACAGTTCAAGCGATCTCGGACATACAATGCCACCCCACCCCCTTTCCCGATACTTCTATCTACTTGGAACAATTTAAATCCCTGAATGTGACATTCTGCAGGCATGTCCCGACTTTTTGAATTAAACCACGTCTCAGTAATGGCAAATACATCTATGTTACCTGCACTGGCAACGGGTCTCAACTCATCCATCTTATTCCTAGCACTGCGACTATTTGTGTAATAAATACTTAAAGACCCTCCTCTCTCTTTACCCTTCCTGCTCCTTTCTGTTATTCCACTAAACCTATTAGTGTCCTTGTCAATTAGTGCCACTGGCTTTCCAATATCCAGCTCATTTTGCCTATTACTAGTTCTCCTAGTACTCATATTACTACCCTGCGACTTCACAGTTTTCCCCCAAAAACCCATACCACTAACTATTCCTAGTTTAAAGACCTAACAGCTCCCTCAACTGCGTTGGCCAGTGCTCCCACCCCACACCTAGATAAGTGAACCCCATCCCTGGCATACATGTTATTTCTGCCATAGAAGAGGTCCAAGTTGTCAATGAATGTTACCGCATTTTCCTTACAGTATTTGTCCAGCCAGCAATTGACACCAATTGCTCTGGACAACCATTCATTTCCAACTCCTCTCCTTAGCAAAAAGCCACATACGACAGGTTTCCCACCCTTCCTCCTAATTATCTCTATTGCTGACCTATACCTGCTAATCAGGTCCTCACTCCTACATCTGCCAACATCGTTGCCTCCAGCACTGAGACAGATAATAGGATTTCCCATTACCTCTCATGATGTCATCCAGACGGCTAACAATATCCTTCATCCCAGCCCCAGGAAAACACACTCTCTGCCTCCTACTCCTATCCTTCAAGCAGAATGCCCTATCCATGTACCTAATCTGGCTATCCCCAACAACAACAATGTTTTTACCTTCCTTGGCGTCGTCCGTCGTGATGCTCCGAGTAGTCGACTCACATTCGCCAGGTAGCATTACACCACTTGTAGAATTCGTCAAGACTTTCTCGATGGTCTTCGTTGGGGTTTCTAGGGATGTCTCACTCACGTCTGCCAATGCTTCTTTGGTGCTCGTTGTGGCATTCCCAGTAGAACACTCACATTCGTCGGGTAGCACCGAGAATGGGTTGGAAGTTTCCACGGTAGTCTTCTGGTTTCTCGTTGTTTCTGCCTCTCCAACCGTTTTCTTGATCTTCAGCTTGGTCCCATGTTGCCCGGCCACTGACCAAGCTCCCCTCTTAATCTGGGGACTCATAACAGGAGGATTACTACGAATCCTCTTGTTCTCCTCCGTTAATCGCCGTATCTCCATCTTAGCAACTCTGAGCTCTTCTCTCAGCTGCTGGTAAAGTAGCTCAAGAGAGGGCATCCTGGTTCAGATTCACAGAGAGCACACAAACAGGTCTTCACAGAGCTAAGTACACGTCACCACTGAGCTAAGTACACGTCACCACTATAACAACCACTCCACACACACTATAACTACCACTCAATACACACTATGACAACCACTCCACACACACGCTATAACCACTACACACACACTATAACAATCACTCCACACACACTATAACAACCACTCCACACACACTATAACAACCACTCCACACACGCTATAACAACCACTCAGCACATACTATAACAACCTCTCCACACACACCGTAACAACCACTCCACACACGCTATAACAACCACTCCACACACACTATGACAACCACTCCACACACACTATAACAACTACTCCACACACGCTATAACAACCACTCCACACACGCTATAAACACTCCACACACGCTATAACCACCACTCCACACACGCTATAACCACCACTCCCCACACGCTATAACAACCACTCCACACACGCTATAACAACAACTTAACACAGGCTATAACATCCACTCCACACACGCTTCAACAACCACTCCACACACACTATAACTACCACTCCACACACGCTATAACAACCACTCTACACACACTATAACAACAACTTAACACAGGCTATAACATCCACTCCACACACGCTATAACAACCACTCTACACACGCTATAACAACAACTTAACACAGGCTATAACATCCACTCCACACACGCTATAACAACCACTCTACACACGCTATAACAACAACTTAACACAGGCTATAACATCCACTCCACACACGCTATAACAACCACTCTACACACGCTATAACAACAACTTAACACAGGCTATAACATCCACTCCAAACACGCTATAACAACCACTCAACACACATAACAACCCCTCCTAAGACGCTGAAACAACCACTCCACACACACTATAACAACCACTCAACACTCGCTATAACAAGCACTCCACACACGCTATAACAAACACTCCAAACATTCTATAAAAACCATTCCACACACACTATAACAAGCACTCAACACACGCTATAGCACCCACTCCACACACACTATAACAACCACTCCACACACACTATAACAAGCACTCCACACACGCTATAGCACCCACTCCACACACACTATAACAACAACTCCAAAAACACTATAACAACCACTCCAAACACGCTATAACAATCACTCCACACACGCTATAACCACTGCACACACACTATAGCAACCACTCCACACACGCTATAAAAACCACTCCACACACGCTATAACAACCACTCCATAAAGACTCTAACAACCACTCCACACACACTTTAACAACCACTCCACACACACTATAACAACCACTCCACACACGCTATAACAACCACTCCACACACACTATAACCACTCCACACGCACTATAACAACCACTTGACACACGCTTTAACAACCATTCCACACACGGTATAACAACCACTCCACACACGCTATAACAACCACTCCACACACACTGTAACAACCGCTCCACACACATAACAACCGCTCCACACACGCTATAACAACCACTCCATACACACTATAACCACTCCACATACACTATAATAACCACTCCACACACGCTATAACAATCACTCCACACACGCTATAACAACCATTCCACACACGCTATAACAACCACTCCACACATACTATAACATCCATTCCACACACACTATAACAACCACTCTACACACGCTATAACAACCACTCCAAACACACTATAACCGCTCTATACACACTATAACATCCACCCCACACATACTATAACATCCATTCCACACACACTATAACAACCATTCCACACACGCTATAACAACCATTCCACACATACTATAACATCCATTCCACACACACTATAACAACCACTTCACACACGCTATAACAACCACTCCACAGACGATATAACAACCACTCCAAAGACGCTATAACAACCACTCTACACACGCTATAACATCCACTCCACACACGCTATAACCATCCCACACACGCTATAACAACTACTCCAAACACGCTATAACAACCACTCCGTACACGCTATAACAACAACTCCACACACGCTATAACAACCACTCCACACACGCTATAACAACCACTCCACAAACGCTATAACAACCACTCCACACACGCTATAACCACCACTCCACACACGCTATAACAACCACTCCACACACGCTATAACAACCACTCCACAAACGCTATAACAACCACTCCACACACGCTATAACAACCACTCCACAAACGCTATAACAACCACTCCACAAACGCTATAACAACCACTCCACACACGCTATAACCATAACTCCACACACGCTATAACAACCACTCCACAAACGCTATAACAACCACTCCACAAACGCTATAACAACCACTCCGTACACGCTATAACAACCACTCCACACACACTATAACAACAACTCCACACACGCTATAACAACCACTCCACACACGCTATAACAACCACTCCACAAACGCTATAACAACCACTCCACACACGCTATAACCACCACTCCACACACGCTATAACAACCACTCCACAAACGCTATAACAACCACTCCACAAACGCTATAACAACCACTCCGTACACGCTATAACAACCACTCCACACACACTATAACAACAACTCCACACACGCTATAACAACCACTCCACACACGCTATAACAACCACTCCACAAACGCTATAACAACCACTCCTCACACGCTATAACAACCACTCCACACACGCTATAACAACCACTCCACACACGCTATAACCACCACTCCACACACGCTATAACAACCACTCCACACACGCTATAACCACCACTCCACACACGCTGTAACAACCACTCCACACACGCTATAACAACCACTCCACACACGCTATAACAACCACTCCACGCACGCTGTAACAACCACTCCACACACACTGTAACAACCACTCCACACACGCTATAACAACCACTCCACACACGCTATAACAACCACTCCACACACACTATAACAACCACTCCACACCCGCTATAACCACCACTCCACACACGCTATAACAACCACTCCACACACGCTATAACAACCACTCCACACACGCTATGACAACCACTCCACATACGCTATAACAACCACTCCACAGACGCTATAACAACCACTCCAGACACGCTATAACAACCACTCCACACACACTATAACAACCACTCCACACACGCTATAACCACCACTCCACACACGCTGTAACAACCACTCCACACACGCTATAACAACCACTCCACACACGATATAACAACCATTCCAATCACGCTATAACAACCACTCCACACACGCTATAACCACTCCAAACACGCTATAACCACCACTCCACACACGATATAACAACCACTCCACACGCTATAACCACCACTACACACACGCTATAACAACCACTCCACTCATGCTATAACCACCACTCCACACACGCTATAACAACCACTCCACATACGCTATAACAACCTCTCCACAAAGGCTATAACCACCACTCCACGCACGCTATAACAACCACTCCCAACACGCTCTGACCACCACTCCACACACTCTATAACAACCACTCCACGCACGCTATAACCACCACTCCACACACGCTATAACAACCACCCGAGACACGCTATAACAACCACTCCACACACGCTATGGCAACCACTCCACTCATGCTATAACCACCACTCCACACACGCTATAACAACCACTCCACACACGCTATAACAACCACTCCACTCATGCTATAACCACCACTCCACACACGCTATAACAACCACTCCACATACGCTATAACAACCACTCCACACACGCTATAACAACCACTCCACACACATAACAACCACTCCACACACTATATAACAACCACTCCACACACGCTATAACAACCACTCCACACACACTATAACAACCACTCCACACACGCTATAACAACCACTCCACACACGCTGTAACAACCACTCCACACACACTATAACAACCACTACACACACACTATAACAACCACTCCACACCCGCTATAACCACCACTCCACACACGCTATAACAACCACTCCACACACGCTATAACAACCACTCCGCACACGCTATGACAACCACTCCACATACGCTATAACAACCACTCCACAGACGCTATAACAACCACTCCAGACACGCTATAACAACCACTCCACACACACTATAACAACCATTCCACACACGCTATAACCACCACTCCACACACGCTGTAACAACCACTCCACACACGCTATAACAACCACTCCATACACGATATAACAACCATTCCAATCACGCTATAACAACCACTCCACACACGCTATAACCACTCCAAACACGCTATAACCACCACTCCACACACGCTATAACAACCACTCCACAGGCTATAACCACCACTACACACACGCTATAACAACCACTCCACATACGCTATAACAACCTCTCCATAAAGGCTATAACCACCACTCCACACACGCTATAACAACCACTCCCAACACGCTCTGACCACCACTCCACACACTCTATAACAACCACTCCACGCACGCTATAACCACCTCTCCACACACGCTATAACAACCACCCGAGACACGCTATAACAACCACTCCACACACGCTATAGCAACCACTCCACTCATGCTATAACCACCACTCCACACACGCTATAACAACCACTCCACATACGCTATAACAACCACTCCGCACACGCTATAACAACCACTCCACACACATTATAACAACCACTCCACACACGCTATAACAACCACTCCACACACGCTATAACAACCACTCCACACACACTATAACAACCACTCCACACACGCTATAACAACCACTCCACACACACTATAACAACCACTCCACACACACTATAACAACCACTCCACACACGCTATAACAACCACTCCACACACACTATAACAACCACTCCACACGCTATAACAACCACTCCACACACGCTATAACAACCACTCCACTCATACTATAACCACCACTCCACACACGCTATAACAACCACTCCACATACGCTATAACAACCTCTCCACACACGCTATAACAACCACTCCACATACGCTATAACAACCTCTCCACAAAGGCTATAACCACCACTCCACACACGCTATAACAACCACTCCACACACGTTATAACAACCACTCCACACACGCTATAACAACCACTCCACACACGTTATAACAACCACTCTACACACGCTATAACAACCACCCGAGAAACGCTGTAACAGCCACTCCATTCACGCTAGAACAACCACTCAACACACGCTATAACAACCACTCCACACACGCTATAACCACTCCACGCATGCTATAACAACCTCAGTGTATAGTGCTCCCAGTTATAAAGTACCTTAGCGGAGATGTAACTGACATCATCAGAGTGATATCTTAACCATCATTGAAACTGTAGCCATGACTTCCATCCAAGTGACATGGATAGTCTTGTGCTGTTAGTAACTTACAGATCATCAGTTCCATTATCAATGGGACTTAGACATGTAGCGGAATATTTTAAAATTTACACTTATGTTGAATCAGTGTCCTTACATACTGTAGAGTCATTATTTTGTGTGTAGATTCGTATCAACATAGACAACGTTATCAAGGAACTCTCTCCTCACCCTGTTATCTAAACAATGTTAATATACGACGGTTTACTCGTCCATTCTGGATGTCTGGAGAAATGTCTACATTGATAATAATTACAAGCACATGCAACGTGTTGGTTTCAATAACTAAAAAGCGATCTGTATGAGGCCTGAGTAACAACTCTCTAAATATTCATAGTGGAATATAAAGGTCTTACCTTACATCCAATGGGTTGCTCTTCTGAGGTAAATTAAAAGAGGCATATGGGAGTAAGATTGATATGAGATAATCCAAGTTGATGCTGGCACATAGGTCTATCAACACCTGCTTACCATGAAAAGGGGAAATAGTGGAAGTAAGGTAAAATACTTATGCAGGTGTTATTGTACCTGCTGGAATAAGCAGACGAATAGGAGAGAGAAAATTATAAAGGCAGATGAAATAATGAGAAAGGGGCGACAAAAGACGAATGAATGCAAATGTATAATTAAGGAAGGTAAAGGGAACCAGCAAAACAAACATTGATGAACAAATGAGTCATAGCACAAGAATACTCACTAGAAGCAATATTCACTTAGTTCAAAAGAAATAATTAAGAACAATCCATACATCACCTTACTAACCCACCAGTCTCCCACTCATCACCTTACTAACCCACCAGTCTCCCACTCATCACCTTACTAACCCACCAGTCTCCCACTCATCACCTTACTAACCCACCAGTCTCCCACTCATCACCTTACTAACCCACCAGTCTCCCACTCATCACCTTACTAACCCACCAGTCTCCCACTCATCACCTTACTAACCCACCAGTCTCCCACTCATCACCTTACTAACCCACCAGTCTCCCACTCATCACCTTACTAACCCACCAGTCTCCCACTCATCACCTTACTAACCCACCAGTCTCCCACTCATCACCTTACTAACCCACCAGTCTCCCACTCATCACCTTACTAACCCACCAGTCTCCCACTCATCACCTTACTAACCCACCAGTCTCCCACTCATCACCTTACTAACCCACCAGTCTCCCACTCATCACCTTACTAACCCACCAGTCTCCCACTCATCACCTTACTAACCCACCAGTCTCCCACTCATCACCTTACTAACCCACCAGTCTCCCACTCATCACCTTACTAACCCACCAGTCTCCCACTCATCACCTTACTAACCCACCAGTCTCCCACTCATCACCTTACTAACCCACCAGTCTCCCACTCATCACCTTACTAACCCACCAGTCTCCCACTCATCACCTTACTAACCCACCAGTCTCCCACTCATCACCTTACTAACCCACCAGTCTCCCACTCATCACCTTACTAACCCACCAGTCTCCCACTCATCACCTTACTAACCCACCAGTCTCCCACTCATCACCTTACTAACCCACCAGTCTCCCACTCATCACCTTACTAACCCACCAGTCTCCCACTCATCACCTTACTAACCCACCAGTCTCCCACTCATCACCTTACTAACCCACCAGTCTCCCACTCATCAACTTACTAACCCACCAGTCTCCCACTCGTCACCTTACTAACCCACCAGTCTCCCACTCATCAACTTACTAACCCACCAGTCTCCCACTCATCACCTTACTAACCCACCAGTCTCCCACTCATCACCTTACTAACCCAGCAGTCTCCCACTCATCACCTTACTAACCCACCAGTCTCCCACTCATCACCTTACTAACCCACCAGTCTCCCACTCATCACCTTACTAACCCACCAGTCTCCCACTCATCACCTTACTAACCCACCAGTCTCCCACTCATCACCTTACTAACCCACCAGTCTCCCACTCATCACCTTACTAACCCACCAGTCTCCCACTCATCACCTTACTAACCCACCAGTCTCCCACTCATCACCTTACTAACCCACCAGTCTCCCACTCATCACCTTACTAACCCACCAGTCTCCCACTCATCACCTTACTAACCCACCAGTCTCCCACTCATCACCTTACTAACCCACCAGTCTCCCACTCATCACCTTACTAACCCACCAGTCTCCCACTCATCACCTTACTAACCCACCAGTCTCCCACTCATCACCTTACTAACCCACCAGTCTCCCACTCATCACCTTACTAACCCACCAGTCTCCCACTCATCACCTTACTAACCCACCAGTCTCCCACTCATCACCTTACTAACCCACCAGTCTCCCACTCATCACCTTACTAACCCACCAGTCTCCCACTCATCACCTTACTAACCCACCAGTCTCCCACTCATCACCTTACTAACCCACCAGTCTCCCACTCATCACCTTACTAACCCACCAGTCTCCCACTCATCACCTTACTAACCCACCAGTCTCCCACTCATCACCTTACTAACCCACCAGTCTCCCACTCATCACCTTACTAACCCACCAGTCTCCCACTTATCACCTTACTAACCCATCAGTCTCCCACTCATCACCTTACTAACCCACCAGTCTCCCACTCATCACCTTACTAACCCACCAGTCTCCCACTCATCACCTTACTAACCCACCAGTCTCCCACTCATCACCTTACTAACCCACCAGTCTCCCACTCATCACCTTACTAACCCACCAGTCTCCCACTCATCACCTTACTAACCCACCAGTCTCCCACTCATCACCTTACTAACCCACCAGTCTCCCACTCATCACCTTACTAACCCACCAGTCTCCCACTCATCACCTTACTAACCCACCAGTCTCCCACTCATCACCTTACTAACCCACCAGTCTCCCACTCATCACCTTACTAACCCACCAGTCTCCCACTCATCACCTTACTAACCCACCAGTCTCCCACTCATCACCTTACTAACCCACCAGTCTCCCACTCATCACCTTACTAACCCACCAGTCTCCCACTCATCACCTTACTAACCCACCAGTCTCCCACTCATCACCTTACTAACCCACCAGTCTCCCACTCATCACCTTACTAACCCACCAGTCTCACACTCATCACCTTACTAACCCACCAGTCTCCCACTCATCACCTTACTAACCCACCAGTCTCCCACTCATCACCTTACTAACCCACCAGTCTCCCACTCATCACCTTACTAACCCACCAGTCTCCCACTCATCACCTTACTAACCCACCAGTCTCCCACTCATCACCTTACTAACCCACCAGTCTCCCACTCATCACCTTACTAACCCACCAGTCTCCCACTCATCACCTTACTAACCCACCAGTCTCCCACTCATCATCTTACTAACCCACCAGTCTCCCACTCATCACCTTACTAACCCACCAGTCTCCCACTCATCACCTTACTAACCCACCAGTCTCCCACTCATCACCTTACTAACCCACCAGTCTCCCACTCATCACCTTACTAACCCACCAGTCTCCCACTCATCACCTTACTAACCCACCAGTCTCCCACTCATCACCTTACTAACCCACCAGTCTCCCACTCACCACCTTACTAACCCACCAGTCTCCCACTCATCACCTTACTAACCCACCAGTCTCCCACTCATCACCTTACTAACCCACCAGTCTCCCACTCATCACCTTACTAACCCACCAGTCTCCCACTCATCACCTTACTAACCCACCAGTCTCCCACTCATCACCTTACTAACCCACCAGTCTCCCACTCATCACCTTACTAACCCACCAGTCTCCCACTCATCACCTTACTAACCCACCAGTCTCCTACTCATCACCTTACTAACCCACCAGTCTCCCACTCATCACCTTACTAACCCACCAGTCTCCCACTCATCACCTTACTAACCCACCAGTCTCCCACTCATCACCTTACTAACCCACCAGTCTCACACTCATCACCTTACTAACCCACCAGTCTCCCACTCATCACCTTACTAACCCACCAGTCTCCCACTCATCACCTTACTAACCCACCAGTCTCCCACTCATCACCTTACTAACCCACCAGTCTCCCAGTCATCACCTTACTAACCCACCAGTCTCCCACTCATCACCTTACTAACCCACCAGTCTCCCACTCATCACCTTACTAACCCACCAGTCTCCCACTCATCACCTTACTAACCCACCAGTCTCACACTCATCACCTTACTAACCCACCAGTCTCCCACTCATCACCTTACTAACCCACCAGTCTCCCACTCATCACCTTACTAACCCACCAGTCTCCCACTCATCACCTTACTAACCCACCAGTCTCACACTCATCACCTTACTAACCCACCAGTCTCCCACTCATCACCTTACTAACCCACTAGTCTCCCACTCATCACTTTCTATTGTTTCAACTCCTCCCACTAACATCCTCTGCCTCCCACCCACCTCCACTGCTTTCCACCCACATCCTCTGGCTCCCACCCAACCCCATTGCTTTCCATCCACCTCCTCTGCCTCTCACCCACCTCCACTGCTTTCCATCCACCTCCTCTGCCTCCCACCCACCTCCACTGCGTCCCACCCACATCCTCTGCCTCCCACCCACCTCCACTGCTTTCCACCCACCTCTTCTGCCTACCACCCACCTCCACTGCTTTCCACCCACATCCTCTGCCTCCCACCCACCTCCACTGCTTTCCACCCACCTCCTCTGCCTCGCACCCACCTCCACTGCTTTCCACCCACCTCCTCTGCCTCCCACCCACCTCCACTGCGTCCCACCCACATCCTCTGCCTCCCGCTCATATATGCACACACTGACGTGTCACTTAAAGGACCACAACAGCTGTGAGGTGATACCAAGAGCTGTAAATCATTCCTCGTAGTAATAAATAAGTTAATATTATCAGCAACGACCATAATATATCAGGTCCACCACGAGCAGCAGCAGCACCATCACCACCAGCAGCACCACTACCACCAGCAGCACCACTACTACCACAACCATCTCTACGACCATCATCATAACTATGACTACTGTCATCACCACCATCATCACCATTACCACCACCACCACCACCACCACCATCACCACCACCACCACCACTACCATCAATTCCATCACTACAACCACCATCTCAGGTGTGGAGTATGCCACACACTAACATAAGCTTGCCTCCCGACCAGGTGCAAAGGGTATAACGAGTAGGGGCCACATCACTATGCCAGTACCTTGGTTCGACAAGCCAATGACAAGGAAGCCTGCCAAAGTTGTGCAGTGGTGTGGGGCCACTGTCAATCAACACTGGCAGACAACACTGGCAGACTTACCTCCAAGTCTGGTCGCAATGGTACTCACATTGTCTCTTCCTTTCAGTTGCCTTATTGTACCTATCCGTTGCATATACTGTACATACCAGCTTACTGTTTGGTGAACGAAATATATTTACTTTCCTTGCTGCCTTTTTGCTCGATTCTACCGTGATTATCGTGCTACAGCCAGGTGTGCAGGCCAGTAGGTAACACCTATGTTCATAACATGGGGTGCCTGGCTTGACGTTTTCATCTCCAAACTGTCAGTACGAGACTGCCTACAGTATTGCGTTGCGAACCTGTGAAGTTGTTGTGTTGCACTGAGCATATTGCAGTCAGCTTTTGGTATACTGAATTATGCCACAGACACGTGTTAGGCGATTGGTGACTGAATATATCCTGCAAAACTCGCCCAAACTATCTCTACAACGCTGCTGGCGTATTGCTAGTTATATTGGTATCGAGTATCAATGAACTATTACTACTGCACAGCTTCGTGAGTGTATACACAACACATTAAGGTTTGACTAGCCTAGCATGGCGTCCCAACCTGAAATTTCTGTTTTTACGGGAGCTTTTAATTGCCGATCCCCGCTTCAGTTCCGTAGTAATGAGGAAGGACAAACGCCTTAGAAACGGGTCCAGTTTACAGTGGGAAAACAAGTAGTGAATCTGGGTTGTCTCGGAGGGAGTCAGCTTCGTTAGTGCCTGCATTAGCTAAACTCAATTTTGAGAATACCAGGGAGCAACCTGCATTTTCTAAGGCGGAATGTAATAGAGAAAAGGAGAGGATACTATGGATGACAATTTCAATGTCCAGAGATCAGTGTAGCTAGTACCTCGATACTAGCGACACAGATTCTGTGCCTGAGCAGTTTGTCGAGTCCTTCAAAAACCAGGCTCCAGCTTTGCGATGGCCGCTCGAGCATTGGGCAGCACTGTTCATACAGCAATACACGGAAAAGCGCAGGAATCTGCTGCTGGTTTAAATGATGAAGATTTCGTTAATTACTACATTGTGAAAGCAGTTTTACGCGGTGCATATTAGTGTATTCCCGCAAGGGTCCGTTGGAGAGTGTGTGGTAGCTAAGTTTGGAGTGCCAGGTATAAATGATAATGGAGGCCTGTGGAAATTTATCTGGACTACCTCCATGTGAGATGTCTACCCTAGCAAGCTTTGTTGACACAGACCCCTGAGATTATGAGTGGTGACGTGTACTTAGCTCTGTGAAGACCTTTTTGCGCGTTATCTACGAATTGAAGCAAGATGCCCTCCATTGAGCAACTTTACCAACAGCTTAAGGAAGAATTGAGGATGGCGAAGATAGAGATTCGGCGACTGACCGAAGAAAACAAAAAGATTCGTAGTAGTCCTCCTGTTTTGAGTCCTCAGGTCAAGAAAGGAAACTGGTCAGTGGCTGGACAGCAGGGAACGAAGTTGACGAACAAGAAGACGAATGGAAAGGTAGAAACGATGAAGAAGAAAGAGACTGCCGTGGAAACTGTTGTGGAAACATCTAATACATTCTCAGTGCTACCCGATGAATGTGAGTCGACTACTGGGAACGTCACGACGAACGACACCAAGGAAGGTAAGAATATTGTTGTTGGGGATAGCCAAGTTAGGTATATGGATAGGGCGTTCTGCTTGAAGGACAGGATTAGGAGACAGAGGGTTTGCTTTCCAGGGGCTGGGATGGAGGATATTGTTAGCCGTCTGGATGACATCATGAGAGGTAATGGGAGCAATCATATTATCTATCTCAGTGCTGGAGGCAACGATGTTGGCAGACGTAGGAGTGAAGACCTAATTAGCAGGTATAGGTCAGCGATAGAAATAATTAGGAGGAAGGGTGGGAACCCTGTCATATGTGGTATTTTGCCAAGGAGAGGAGTTGGAAATGAATGGTTGTCCAGGGCAATTAGCGTCAATTGCTGGCTGGACAAATACTGTAAGGAAAATGTGGTAACATTCATTGACAACTGGGACCTCTTCTATGGCAGAAATGACATGTATGCCAGGGATGGGGTTCACTTATCTAGGTCTGGGGTGGGAGCACTGGCAACTGCAGTGGAGGGAGCTGTTAGGACTTTAAACTAGGAATAGTTAGTGGAATGGGTTTTGGCAGGAAAACAGTGAAGTCCCAGTGTAGTAATATTATGAGTTCTAGGGGAACTAGTAATAAGCAGAAAGAGGTAGATATTGAAAAGCCAGTGACACTGGGTGATAAGGGCAGTAATAGGTTTAGTAGAAAAACAGAAATGAGCAGGAAGGGTAAAGAGAAAGGAGAGTCTTTCAATGTTTATTATGCTAATAGCCGTTGTGCTAGGAATAAGATGGACGAGTTGAGATTAGTTGCTAGTGCAGGTAACATTGATGTATTTGCCATAACTGAGACGTGGTTTAATTCAAAAAGTCGGGACATGCCTGCAGAATTTCACATTCAGGGTTTTCAATTGTTCCAAGTAGATAGAAGTGTCGGGAAGGGGGGTGGGGAGGCATTGTATGTCCGAGATCGCTTGAACTGTTGCATAAAAACGTGTATTAAGTCTGAAGTAACACATACAGAGTCTGTTTGGATAGAATTTTCAGAGGGGCATGAAAAATTAATTTTAGGTGTGATATACCGTCCCCCAAATTTAGATAGGGACCAGGGGAGACTACTATGGGAGGAAATTGTTAGGGCCACAAGGCAGGATAATGTAGTAATTCTAGGAGACTTTAACTTTAGTCATATTGATTGGAATTTCTTGACTGGGAATTTAGAATCATACGACTTCTTAGAAGTAGTTCAGGATTGTTTTTTGAAGCAGTTTGTGACAGAACCTACAAGGGGTAATAACCTGCTTGACTTAGTTCTGGCAAACAATGAATCCCTTGTTAATAATTTAGAAATTTCAGAGGAACTGGGTGCAAGCGACCACAAATCAATTACATTTAGCATTGAATGGAAGTACGATAGTAGCGATAACTCAGTAACAATCCCAGATTTTCGCTTAGCAGATTACGATGGGCTTAGAGAACACTTATCATCTGTTGACTGGGGTAACGAAGAGAGCTATCAATATGACAGTTTTCTGAACACTATACATGCTGCTCAAAGAACGTTTATCCCATATAAAGAAATCATATCAAATAGAAATAACCCAAAATGGATGAATAATAGGCTGAAATGTCTACTAGGGCATAAGAAAGGAATTTATAGGCGTATCAAAAGAGGTGAGGGTCATCTTATGAATCAGTATATTGACATTAAGATGGACATTAAAAAGGGGATAATAAAAGCTAAAAGGGACTATGAAATTAAAGTTGCTAGGGATTCTAAAGCTAACCCAAAAAGTTTTTTCCAGGTCTATAGAACAAATGTTAGAGATAAGATAGGTTCCCTTAAAAATAACTATGGGCATCTTACTGACAAAGAGAATGAAATGTGCTCGATTTTAAATAATTATTTTCTCTCGGTTTTTACACAGAAAGACACTAACAATATTCCGGTAATTAATTTTTATAGTGGGCTAGAAGAAGATAAATTATGTAACATCACAGTCACTAGCGAAATGGTTGTGAAGCAGATAGACCGGCTGAAGCAAAATAAGTCACCGGGTCCTGATGAGGTTTTTTCAAGGGTTCTTAAGGAATGCAAAATGGAACTCTGTGAACCATTAACTAATATTTTTAATTTATCTCTTCAAACAGGTGTAGTGTCTGATACGTGGAAGATGTCTAATGTAATTCCTATTTTTAAAACAGGGGACAAGTCGTTACCGTCAAATACCGCCCAATAAGCCTGACCTCAATTGTAGGCAAATTACTAGAGTCAATTATAGCTCAGATTATAAGAAGCCATCTCGATAAGCATAGCTTGATTAATGATACTCAGCATGGATTCACAAGAGGCCGGTCTTGTCTAACTAATTTATTAACTTTCTTCAGTAAAGCTTTTGAGGCTGTTGACCACGATAAAAAGTTTGATATTATTTACTTAAATTTTAGTAAGGCTTTTGATAGAGTTCCGCACCAAAGACTGTTAAAGAAAGTGGCAGCTCATGGCATTGGGGGAAAAGTGCTCTAATGGATAGAGTCATGGCTCACTGACAGGAAGCAGAGAGTGTCCATTAATGGGGTTAAATCCGAGTGGGGATCTGTAACAAGTGGCGTTCCACAGGGATCAGTCTTGGGACCCGTTGTTGTTTATAATATATATCAATGACCTTGATGAGGGAATTACTAGTGATATGAGCAAATTCGCCGATGACACAAAGATAGGTAGGATAATTGATTCAAACGTAGACGTTAGGGAACTTCAGGAGGATTTAAACAAACTATATTCTTGGTCAGAAAAGTGGCAGATGCAGTTCAATGTAGATAAATGCAAGGTTCTGAAGCTTGGGAGTGTTCATAACCCTAGTACTTATAAGTTAAATGATGTAGAACTTAGCCATACAGATTGCGAAAAGGACTTGGGGGTTATAGTAAGCAGCAACCTTAAACCAAGACAGCAATGCCTGAGCGTACGTAATAAGGCAAATAGATTACTGGGATTTATATCAAGAAGTGTAAGCAACGTAAGTCCAGAGGTCATACTGCAGCTTTATATATCATTAGTAAGGCCTCACCTAGATTATGCAGCTCGGTTCTGGTCTCCATATTACACAATGGACATAAATTCTTTAGAAAACATTCAGCGAAGGATGACTAAATTAATACATAGCATTAGAAATCTTCCTTATGAAGAAAGATTGAAGACTCTTAAGTTACATTCACTTGTTAGACAAAGAATGAGGGGAGACCTGATCGAAGTGTATAAGTGGAAGATAGGTATTAATAAAGGGGATATTTTAATAAGGTCTTGAAGATATCTCTCCAAGAGAGAACCCGTAGTAATGGATTTAAATTAGATAAGTTTAGATTTAGAAAGGACACAGGAAAGTATTGGTTTGGAAATAGGGTAGTTGATGAGTGGAACAGTCTACCTAGTTGGGTTATTGAGGCTAGGACTTTGGGTAGTTTCAAATTTAGGTTATCTAGGTGTGGAGTGGGAGCACTGGCTAACGCAGTGGAGGGAGCTGTTAGGTCTTTAAACTAGGAATAGTTAGTGGTATGGGTTTTGGCGAGAAAACTGTGAAGTCGCAGGGTAGTAATATGAGTACTAGGAGAACTAGTAATAGGCAAAATGAGCTGGACATTGGAAAGCCAGTGGCACTAATTGACAAGGAGAGTAATAGGTTTAGTGGAATAACAGAAAGGAGCAGGAAGGGTAAAGGGAGAGGAGGGACTTTAAATATTTATTACTCAAATAGTCGTGGTGTTAGGAATAACATGGACGAGTTGAGACTAGTTGCTAGTGCAGGTAACATTGATGTATTTGCCATAACTGAGACGTGGTTTAATTCAAAAAGTCGGGACATGCCTGCAGAATGTCACATTCAGGGTTTTCAATTGTTCCAAGTAGACAGAAGTGTCGGGAAGGGGGGTGGGGTGACATTGTATGTCCGAGATCGCTTGAACTGTTGCATAAAAACGGGTATTAAGTCTGAAGTAACACATACAGAGTCTGTTTGGATAGAATTTTCAGAGGGGCATGAAAAATTAACTTTAGGTGTGATATACCGTCCCCTAAATTTAGATAGGGACCAAGGGAGACTGCTATGGGAGGAAATTGTTAGGGCCACAAGGCAGGATAATGTAGTAATTCTAGGAGACTTTAACTTTAGTCATATTGATTGGAATTTCTTGACTGGGAATTTAGAATCATACAACTTCTTAGAAGTAGTTCAGGATTGTTTTTTGAAGCAGTTTGTGACAGAACCTACAAGGGGAAATAACCTGCTTGACTTAGTTCTGGCAAACAATGAATCCCTTGTTAATAATTTGGAAGTTTCAGAGGAACTGGGTGCTAGCGACCACAAATCAATTACATTTAGCATTGAATGGAAGTATGATAGTAGGGATAACTCAGTAACAATCCCAGATTTTCGCTTAGCAGATTACGATGGGCTTAGAGAACACTTATCATCTGTTGACTGGGGTAACGAAGAGAGCTATCAATATGACAGTTTTCTTAACACCATACTTGCTGCTCAAAGAACGTTTATCCCTTATAAAGAAATTAGATCAAATAGAAATGACCCAAAATGGATGAATAATAGGCTGAAATATCTACTAGGGCATAAGAAAGGAATTTATAGGCGTATCGAAAGAGGCGAGGGTCATCTTATGAATCAGTATATTGACACTAAGAGGGACATTAAAAAGGGGATAAGAAAAGCTAAAAGGGACTATGAAATTAAAGTTGCTAGGGATTCTAAAACTAACCCAAAAAGTTTTTTCCAGGTATATAGAACAAAGGTCAGAGATAAGATAGGTCCCCTTAAAAATAACTATGGGCATCTTACTGACAAAGAGAATGAAATGTGCTCTATTTTAAATAATTATTTTCTCTCGGTTTTTACGCAGGAAGACACTAATAATATTCCGGTAATTAATTTTTATAGTGGACCAGAAGAAGATAAATTATGTAACATCACAGTCACTAGTGAAATGGTTGTGAAGCAGATAGACCAACTGAAGCAAAATAAGTCACCGGGTCCTGATGAGGTTTTTTTTCAAGGGTTCTTAAGGAATGCAAAATGGAAGCCTGTGAACCATTAACTAATATTTTTAATTTATCTCTTCAAACAGGAGTAGTGTCTGATATGTGGAAGATTTATATATTTTTTTTATTATCACACTGGCAGATTCCCACCAAGGCAGGGTGGCCCGAAAAAGAAAAACTTTCGCCATCATTCACTTCATCACTGTCTTGCCGGAAGGGTGCTTTACACTACAGTTTTTAAATTGCAACATTAACACCCCTCCTTCAGAGACTCCAGGACTCAAGTCCGGCCTGTCGGTTTCCCGGAACCCCTTCATAAATGTTACTTTGCTCACACACCAACAGCACGTCAAGTATTAAAAACCATTTGTCTTCATTCACGCCTATCAAACACGCTCACGCATGCCTGCTGGAAGTCCAAGCCCTTCGCACACAAAACCTCCTTTACCCCCTCCCTCCAACCTTTCCTAGGCCGACCCCTAACCCGCTTTCCTTCCACTACTGACTGATACACTCTTGAAGTCATTCTGTTTCGCTCCATTCTCTCTACATGTCCGAACCACCTCAACAACCCTTCCTCAACCCTCTGGACAACAGTTTTGGTAATCCTGCACCTCCTCCTAGCTTCTAAACTACGAATTCTCTGCATTATATTCACACCACACATTGCCCTCAGACATGACATCTCCACTGCCTCCAGTCTTCTCCTCGCTGCAACATTCATCACCCATGCTTCACACCCATATAAGAGCGTTGGTAAAACTATACTCTCATACATTCCCCTCTTTGCCTCCAAGGACAAAGTTCTTTGTCTCCACAGACTCCTAAGTGCACCACTCACCCTTTTCACCTCATCAATTCTATGATTCACCTCATCTTTCATAGACCCATCCGCTGACACGTCCACTCCCAAATATCTCAATACACTCACCTCCTCCATACTCTCTCCCTCCAATCTGATATCCAATCTTTCATCACCTAATCTTTTTGTTATCCTCATAACCTTACTCTTTCCTGTATTCACCTTTGATTTTCTTCTTTCGCACACCCTACCAAATTCATCCACCAATCTCTGCAACTTCTCTTCAGAATCTCCCAAGAGCACAGTGTCATCAGCAAAGAGCAATTGTGACAACTCCCACTTTGTGTGTGATTCTTTATCTTTTAACTCCACGCCTCTTGTCAAGACCCTCGCATTTACTTCTCTTACAACCCCATCTATAAATATATTAAACAACCACGGTGACGTCACACATCCTTGTCTAAGGCCTACTTTTACTGGGAAATAATTTCCCTCTTCCCTACATACTCTAACTTGAGCCTCACTATCCTCGTAAAAACTCTTCACTGCTTTCAGTAACCTACCTCCTACACCATACACATGCAACATCTGCCACATTGCCCCCCTATCCACCCTGTCAAACGCCTTTTCCAAATCCATAAATGCCACAAAGACCTCTTTAGCCTTATCTAAATACTGTTCACTTATATGTTTCACTGTAAACACCTGGTCCACACCCCCCCTACCTTTCCTAAAGCCTCCTTGTTCATCTGCTATCCTATTCTCCGTCTTACTCTTAATTCTTTCAATAATAACTCTACCATACACTTTACCAGGTATACTCAACAGACATATCCCCCTATAATTTTTCACTCTCTTTTATCCCCTTTGCCTTTATACAAAGGAACTATACATGCTCTCTGCCAATCCCTAGGTACCTTACCCTCTTCCATACATTTATTAAATAATTGCACCAACCACTCCAAAACTATATCCCCACCTGCTTTTAACATTTTTATCTTTATCCCATCAATCCCGGCTGCCTTACCCGCTTTCATTTTACCTACTGCCTCACGAACTTCCCACACACTCACAACTGGCTCTTCCTCACTCCTACAAGATGTTATTCCTCCTTACCCTATACACGAAATCACAGCTTCCCTATCTTCATCAACATTTAACAATTCCTCAAAATATTCCCTCCATGTTCCCAATACCTTTAACTCTCCATTTAATAACTCTCCTCTCCTATTTTTAACTGACAAATCCATTTGTTCTCTAGGCTTCCTCAACTTGTTAATCTCACTCCAAAACTTTTTCTTATTTTCAACAAAATTTGTTGATAACGTCTCACCCACTCTCTCATTTGCTCTCTTTTTACATTGCTTCACCACTCTCTTAACCTCTCTCTTTTTCTCCATATACTCTTCCCTCCTTGCATCACTTCTACTTTGTAAGAACATAAGAACATAAGAAAGGAGGAACACTGCAGCAGGCCTGTTGGCCCATACTAGGCAGGTCCTTTACAATTCATCCCACTAACAAACATTTGACCAACCCAATTTTCAATGCTACCCAAGAAATAAGCTCTGATGTGCAAGTCCCACTCAAATCCAACCCCTCCCACTCATGTACTTATCCAACCTAAATTTGAAACTACCCAAAGTCCTAGCCTCAATAACCCAACTAGGTAGACTGTTCCACTCATCAACTACCCTATTTCCAAACCAATACTTTCCTATGTCCTTTCTAAATCTAAACTTATCTAATTTAAATCCATTACTGCGGGTTCTCTCTTGGAGAGATATCCTCAAGACCTTGTTAATATCCCCTTTATTAATACCTATCTTCCACTTATACACTTCGATCAGGTCTCCCCTCATTCTTCGTCTAACAAGTGAATGTAACTTAAGAGTCTTCAATCTTTCTTCATAAGGAAGATTTCTAATGCTATGTATTAATTTCGTCATCCTACGCTGAATGTTTTCTAACGAATTTATGTCCATTCTGTAATATGGAGACCAGAATTGAGCTGCATAATCTAGGTGAGGCCTTACTAATGATGTATAAAGCTGCAGTATGACCTCTGGACTTCTGTTGCTTACACTTCTTGATATAAATCCCAGTAATCTATTTGCCTTATTACGTACGCTTAGGCATTGCTGTCTTGATTTAAGGTTGCTGCTTACCATAATCCCCAAGTCCTTTTCGCAATCTGTATGGTTAAGTTCTACATTATTTAACTTATAAGTGCTAGGGTTATGGACACTCCCGAGCTTCAGAACCTTGCATTTATCTACATTGAACTGCATCTGCCACTTTTCTGACCAAGAGTAGAGTTTGTCTAAATCCTCCTGAAGTTCCCTAACATCTACGTTTGAATCAATTATCCTACCTATCTTCGTGTCATCGGCGAATTTGCTCATATCACTAGTAATTCCTTCATCAAGATCATTGATATATATTATAAACAACAACGGGCCCAAGACTGATCCCTGTGGAACGCCACTTGTTACTGATCCCCACTCGGATTTAACCCCATTTATGGACACTCTTTGCTTCCTGTCTGTGAGCCATGATTCGATCCACGAGAGCACCCTTCCCCCAATGCCATGAGCTGCTACTTTCTTCAACAGTCTTTGGTGAGGAACTCTATCAAATGCCTTACTAAAATCTAAGTAAATAATATCAAATTCTTTATCGTGGTCAACAGCCTCAAAAGCTTTACTGAAGAAAGTTAATAAATTAGTTAGACAGGACCGGCCTCTTGTGAATCCATGCTGAGTATCTTTAATCAAGCTATGCTTATCGAGATGGCTTCTTATAATCTCAGCTATAATTGACTCTAGTAATTTGCCTACAATTGAGGTCAGGCTTATTGGGCGGTAATTTGACGGTAACGACTTGTCCCCTGTTTTAAAAATAGGAATTACATTAGCCATCTTCCACATATCAGACACTGCACCTGTTTGAAGAGATAAATTAAAAATATTAGATAATGGTTCACAGACTTCCATTTTGCATTCCTTAAGAACCCTTGAAAAAACCTCATCAGGACCCGGTGACTTATTTTGCTTCAGTCGGTCTATCTGCTTCACAACCATTTCACTAGTGACTGTGATGTTACATAATTTATCTTCTTCTGATCCACTATAAAAATTAATTACCGGAATATTATTAGTGTCTTCCTGTGTAAAAACCGAGAGAAAATAATTATTTAAAATCGAGCACATTTCATTCTCTTTGTCAGTAAGATGCCCATAGTTATTTTTAAGGGGACCTATCTTATCTCTGACTTTTGTTCTATATACCTGGAAAAAACTTTTTGGGTTAGTTTTAGAATCCCTAGCAACTTTAATTTCATAGTCCCTTTTAGCTTTTCCATAGTCCCTTTTAGCTCATATGCTAACTTTTTCTCCCTTACTACTCTCTTTACATCATTCTACCAATCGCTCCTCTTCCCTCCCGCACCCACTTTCCTGTAACCACAAACTTCTGCTGAACACTCTAACACTACATTTTTAAACCTACCCCATACCTCTTCGACCCCATTGCCTATGCTCTCATTAGCCCATCTATCCTCCAATAGCTGTTTATATCTTACCCTAACTGCCTCCTCTTTTAGTTTATAAACCTTCACCTCTCTCTTCCCTGATCCTTCTATTCTCCTTGTATCCTATCTACCTTTTACTCTCAGTGTAGCTACAACTAGAAAGTGTAATAAAGTTGGTAGAATTACCGACAATATGTAAAGTAAAAGGACACAAGTGCAACTAATGTGACATTTATTGTGGCAACGTTTCGCTCTCCAGGAGCTTTATCAAGCCATTACAAACAATACATGGACACAGAGGGTATATAAAGGCTCGGAGTGAGGTGAATACTAGTGAGGTACCATTCCGATGTTCACTAGTGGTAGTAGTAGTAGTAGTAGTGGTAGTGACAAAAGCAATTAATTCGTACATGAGTAAAAGGATATAAAAGCTATTACTTGGGTAACATAAAAATAGGTTGGACAAATATAAACTGGAATGAGGCAGGTTGTTTCAGTGTTCACTCTCTGTGCTTTGTGTAGTATAACAGGAGAGACTATGTGATGGCAGGGTTTACTGTTTTCAGGAGGATTCTTGCTAAGACTTCGGAGATGGTGAAGCTGCCGTTGTTTTGTTTAATTGTATTCGAAACAGCGATCAGTGCTGATTCAAGGCACTTGCGTGTGCGGAAATTAGTTTCTTTTATCACTAATTGGGCGTCTCTGAATTTCATAAGATGATTGGTGGAATTTCGGTGTTGTACACAGGCGTTGTTTAAGTTGTCGTTCCTACATGCGTATATGTGTTCATTGAGGCGGGTGTCGAGGTTTCTTGCTGTTTCACCTACGTAGATCTTGTCACAGCCTCCACAGGGTATAGTGTAAACTCCTGCATTGACTGGTTCGTGGTGCTTGGGTTTTGTCCTGGTTAGATCCTTTATTGAAGTGGTAGAAGCGATGGCGACTCTGGTGTTAGCTTGTGAAAGTACTTTTGAGACGTTTAGTGCAACCTGGCTGTTGGGAAGAATTATAACTTTGTTGGGAGCGGTGTTGATGCGTGGAGAATTGATGATCTGAAGAGCTCTTTTCTTGCAGTCTTTGATAAAAAAAGAAGGAAATTGTAACTCAGTGAATGTTTGGTGAATGTAAGTACATTCCTCGTCAAGAAACTCAGGACTACAAATTCGGTATGCTCTTAGGAAAAACCCGATGATGATGCCTCTTTTGGTCTTGGTATCTTGACTGGAATAGAAGTGTGTGAGATCATTTTTATTGGTGGGTTTCCGATAAACTTGAAATCTTAGGTTGTTGTCTACATCGGAATGGTACCTCACTAGTATTCACCTCACTCTGAGCCTTTATATACCCTCTGTGTCCATGTATTGTTTGTAATGGCTTGATAAAGCTCCTGGAGAGCGAAACGTTGCCACAATAAATGTCACATTAGTTGCACTTGTGTCCTTTTACTTTACATATTGTCGGTAATTCTACCAACTTTATTACAATGTCGGACACCGCAACATAATGGACATTTCATGCAGACGTTATTTGGACACCCTTCTTCGTGCTCACAGCTATCGCAACAGACACAACTTCCTACAAGATTGCCTGGCAGAGAAGGTGATCCCTAAGTCTACTCCTGCACAACTCTCCAACTCCAAGCACCCCTTCTCTCCAGCTACCCAAGCTTACTTAACTGAATGTGCCGAAGAACTTTCTAACATCGCTAAGGAAACCTTTGAAACTGCAAGGAATATGAGGGCCAATCTTCAGATTGACCAACACACTGCTGAGCATATTCTCAGCACAGTCACCACAGCTAACCTCCAACAGAAGATCAAACTCAATCGCAAACTTCAGTACCTCTGCACTAACAGTCGGTGGAAGGAAATGGGACGCGAATCCCTGATAAACAACTTATCGTCATGCACCTTAACCGACTACGAGAAACAAGCACTGAGTCTGGGACTCAAATTTACCACCAACTTACGCAAACCTAACTATCAACTCAATCTTGTTACCAGGAACCATAGACACAGTGACAGCAACTTCCAGAAGGGTTATATACAGGGCCTTCTCACTGCAGCTTTATGTGAACCTTCTTCTTCTAATCTTCCTAGAAGATACATCACTGCCCTTAAGGACCTCGCCAACGACCCCAACATTATCGTCACCACCGCCGACAAAGGAGGTGGAGTCGTCATACTCAACACCAGTGACTACAACACTAAAATGATGGACCTTTTGAATGATCAATCTACATACGAACCTATCAGCACTCAACAGTGGGAGACGCTCACCAAAGACTTTCTATACAAAAGCAGACAAATACTCAAACGCACTAGAGAAGGAAAGAAACTTCTGTACTTGTTACCAAGCAACCCTAAACCAGCACACATGTATGGTTTACCCAAGACCCATAAACACAATATTCCTCTCAGACCAATCACGTCAGGAATAGGCAGTGCTCCACACAAACTAGCCGGAGTTCTTGCCAAACATCTTTCCTGCCTTCTGGGGACCATCAGCCCCGCTCATCTTAAACACTCAGGCGACCTTCTCAACCGCATCCGTAACCTCTCCATCCGTAACAAGAAACTAAGCAGTTTGGATGTGACTTCCCTCTTCACAAAAGTACCTACCAAAAAAGCCATCGAGGTTCTACGACGTAAAGTCAACCAGGACCTTAATCTTCCTTTACCTCCCGGAGATTTTGTTGACTTGATTGAACTCTGTGTTAACTTCAACTGTTTTTCCTTCAATAACAAGCTCTACAAACAAACCTACGGCATGGGAATGGGGTCCCCAATAAGTGCCGTCCTAGCCAACTTATACATGGAACACCTAGAGTCCGAACACTTCGCCAACATCATTCCTTCAAGCGTCACTTGGTTACGTTACGTGGACGATGTCCTCGTAATAACTCCAAAACGTTTTGATGTACGGGATCTTCAGGCAAGGCTCAACGCAGTTGAACCAGCGATTCAGTTTACACTAGAAGAAGAGTCCAATGACAAGCTACCTTTCCTCGACGTCCTCATTCACAAAGTAGACAACAACCTAAGATTTCAAGTTTATCGGAAACCCACCAATAAAAATGATCTCACACACTTCTATTCCAGTCAAGATACCAAGACCAAAAGAGGCATCATCATCGGGTTTTTCCTAAGAGCATACCGAATTTGTAGTCCTGAGTTTCTTGACGAGGAATGTACTTACATTCACCAAACATTCACTGAGTTACAATTTCCTTCTTTTTTCATCAAAGACTGCAAGAAAAGAGCTCTTCAGATCATCAATTCTCCACGCATCAACACCGCTCCCAACAAAGTTATAATTCTTCCCAACAGCCAGGTTGCACTAAACGTCTCAAAAGTACTTTCACAAGCTAACACCAGAGTCGCCATCGCTTCTACCACTTCAATAAAGGATCTAACCAGGACAAAACCCAAGCACCACGAACCAGTCAATGCAGGAGTTTACACTATACCCTGTGGAGGCTGTGACAAGATCTACGTAGGTGAAACAGCAAGAAACCTCGACACCCGCCTCAATGAACACATATACGCATGTAGGAACGACAACTTAAACAACGCCTGTGTACAACACCGAAATTCCACCAATCATCTTATGAAATTCAGAGACGCCCAATTAGTGATAAAAGAAACTAATTTCCGCACACGCAAGTGCCTTGAATCAGCACTGATCGCTGTTTCGAATACAATTAAACAAAACAACGGCAGCTTCACCATCTCCGAAGTCTTAGCAAGAATCCTCCTGAAAACAGTAAACCCTGCCATCACATAGTCTCTCCTGTTATACTACACAAAGCACAGAGAGTGAACACTGAAACAACCTGCCTCATTCCAGTTTATATTTGTCCAACCTATTTTTATGTTACCCAAGTAATAGCTTTTATATCCTTTTACTCATGTACGAATTAATTGCTTTTGTCACTACCACTACTACTACTACTACTACTACCACTAGTGAACATCGGAATGGTACCTCACTAGTATTCACCTCACTCTGAGCCTTTATATACCCTCTGTGTCCATGTATTGTTTGTAATGGCTTGATAAAGCTCCTGGAGAGCGAAACGTTGCCACAATAAATGTCACATTAGTTGCACTTGTGTCCTTTTACTTTACATAACTAGAAAGTGATCTGATATATCTGTGGCCCCTCTATAAACATGTACATCCTGAAGATGGCTAATGTAATTCCTATTTTTAAAACAGGGGACAAGTCGTTACCGTCATATTACCGCCCAATAAGCCTGACCTCAATTGTAGGCAAATTACTAGAGTCAATTATAGCTCAGATTACAAGAAGCCATCTCGATAAGCATAGCTTGATTAATGATACTCAGCATGGATTCACAATAGGCCGGTCTTGTCTAACTAATTTATTAACTTTTTTCAGTAAAGCTTTTGAGGCTGTTGACCACGATAAAGAATTTGATATTATTTACTTAGATTTTAGTAAGAACATAAGAACATAAGGACGAAGGAACACTGCAGCAGGCCTTCTGGCCCATGCGAGGCAGGTCCAAGTCTCCTTCCGGCTTAAGCCAATGCACCCAACCTAGTCAGGTCAGGTCACATTGACTTAAGGGAGGAACACGGCAATCGACCTGGTAGCACAAGCTATCAGGTCCAACTCACACCCACCCACATCCACTCATGTATTTATCCAACCTACCCTTAAAGCTACAACTGTATTTGGGAGTTTGTTCCATTCATCCACAACTCTATTACCAAACCAGTACTTTCCTATATCCTTCCTGAATCTGAATTTTTCCAACTTAAAACCATTGCTCCTCCAACCTTCCAAGATTTATTGAACGACGCCAACACATACGTTTCCATCCCCGAACATGCATGGAGGAAAGAAACAGATTATTTTCTCAGTAAGACCCGCAGCATACTCAGGAAATCAGAAGAAGGTAAAAAGCTCTTGCGCCTCATCCCTACCAACCCCAAGTCAGCTAGACTTTATGGTTTACCAAAGACCCACAAACCAAATGTGCCTATGAGACCCATTACATCTGGAATCGGCAGCGCCCCTCACAGTCTAGCAGGAGTTTTGGTGAAATATTTGTCAAAGCTCCTGGGTACAATCAGTCAGGCTCATCTAAAGTATTCGGGCGACCTCCTTAACCGTATCAGGGATCTCGACATGAGTGATAAGAAGCTTGCAAGTTTTGACGTGACTGCCTTATTCACCAATGTCCCAGTTGATCAAGCCATTGATCTTCTTCGCAGGGTGATTAAAGATGATACAGAGTTACCTGTACCCCGCCAAGATTTTGTGAGCCTTGTCGAACTTTGTGTTCGTTATAACTGTTTTAGGTTTGAGGACAAGAAGCACAAACAACTCTTCGGACTAGCCATGGGATCCCCCCTTAGTGCAGTTCTTGCCAATTTATATATGGAGGACCTGGAATCAAGAAGGATCCTCAGTAACATCCCTCGTTCAGTTACTTGGATGCGGTACGTAGATGATATTTTGGTCATTGTACCCAAAAATCTTGACGTACGGGGCATCCTCAACACCATCAACACTCTGGAACCTACTATTAAATTTACCCTAGAGGAGGAGAAGGACAACCAATTACCTTTTCTCGACGTTCTCTTACGCACAGGGGAAAATAAACTTTCTTTTAAAGTCTACCGGAAGCCTACCTACAAGAACGATCTTGATAAATTAGACACATGTGCAACTCTTGGGTATCTTTATTGAGGAAACGTTTCGCCACACAGTGGCTTCATCAGTCCATACAAAGGAGAATCTTGAAGAACAGGAGGAGAATGAGGTAATCAGTCCCTCAACCTTGAGTCGATGTGGTCAGTCCATCAATAAAGATACCCAAGAGTTGCACATGTGTCTAATTTATCAACATGTCGGTTCTCTGAACCATTCATCTACAAATTTCTTCTCTCACCATGACACAAGAACTAAAAGAGGGGTAGTTATTGGCTTCTTTCTGACAGCCTACAGAATTTCCAGTCCGCAGTTCCTCGAAGAAGAATGTACATACATCACTGCACTTTCCCCTACACTTCATACGTGACTGCAGGAAACGTGCGGCACGTATCCTCAGCAAGACCAACACCTATCAAATTGAAGAAAAGCCTCCAAGTTACATCGTTTTACCGATTGAACATTAAAATGGTATAAAATACCGACAGGTTGTTAGGTAAGACACATAACTGTTGCATATGTGTCTTACCTAACACACACATCGTTTTACCGGTCAGCAACATTGCCACTAATGTTTCAAACATGTTTGACAGAAAACCGGCTGAAATATCTACCAGCTCTTCAACTACTATTAGGAACCTGATACAAAAACCCAAGCATGATTCTGGCACAAGTGCAGGAATCTACACTATACCATGTGGGGGGTGTGACAAAGTATATGTAGGGGAAACAGCCAGAACTCTGGACATTAGAATAGCAGAACACAAAAATGCTTGCAGAAATGATGACCGCAAAAACGCATGTGTTCAACATAGAGACGATGTTGGACACCTCATGAAATTCAATGAAGCTAAACTAGTTATTAAAGAAGACGACTTAAGACGGAGAAAATGCATTGAAGCTGCACTAATTTCTGTCAGTAACACTATAAAGCAAAAATCCGGTAGTTACAGTATTTCAAAATTACTAAGCAAGAGGATATTACCCATCCTGGGAACTGGTGTTACTTGATGCCAGCAGGTCCCTCTCTTGCCTCACCTCCTTAGTTCCATTACTACTACTACTACTACTACTACTACTACTACTACTACTACTACTACTACTACTACTACTACTACTACCACCTCTACCCACGCGTCACCTCACCTGACTCCTGCCACTATATATATAAATGTTTTCTTAGTTTTCTCTGTATTAGGACTGAAGAAGTCACTCGTGGAGAAACGTTTCCTTTAATAAATGTCCTGAACTGTACATAAGTGTCTTTTTCCACATCTTGTAGTGATATGTTGAAAAGATCAGCCAAATGTTTGCTAAGCTCCTCTCTACATTCCTTTAGAACCCTTGCATACAGTTCATCAGGGCCTGGGGATTTCTTAGGTTTTAATTTATCTACTTGCCTAAGGACCATGTCACTTGTGACCCTAATCGTGCACAGTTTATTATCGTCCTGTTCTACATAATTTATAAGAACATAAGAAAGGAGGAACACTGTAGCAGGCCTGTTGGCCTATACTAGGCAGGTCCTTTACAATTCATCCCACTAACAAAACATTTGCCCAACCCAATTTTCTATGCTACCCAAGAAATAAGCTCTGATGTGCAAGTCCCACTCAAACCCATCCCCTCCCACTCATGTACTTATCCAACCTAAATTTGAAACTACCCAAAGTCCTAGCCTCAATAACCCAACTAGGTAGAACATTAAAATGGTATAAAATACCGACAGATTGTTAGGTAAGACACATATGCAACAGTTAGGTATCTTTATTTCGAAACGTTTCGCCTACACAGTAGGCTTCTTCAGTCGAGTACAGAAAAGTTGATAGAAGCAGAAGATACTTGAAGACGATGTAATCAGTCCATCACCCTTAAAGTTTTGAGGTGGTCAGTCCCTCAGTCTGGAGAAGAGCATTGTTCCGTTGTCTGAAACAATATGAAGTTGAAGTGACAGGATGGAGCCTTTAAATAGTGCCAGGAGGTGAGACGTAGGTTGCTTTGGGAGGGCAGGTCCTTCTCAAACCCAGCCGTTCTCACTAGTAGAGGTTGTTGAAGTTGATGGTCTGTACCAAGATACCCTTGTGTTGCAGTGTCTGACAGAATGAACATTAAAATGGTATAAAATACCGACAGATTGTTAGGTAAGACACAAATGCAACAGTTAGGTATCTTTATTTCGAAACGTTTCGCCTACACAGTAGGCTTCTTCAGTCGAGTACAGAAAAGTTGATAGAAGCAGAAGATACTTGAAGACGATGTAATCAGTCCATCACCCTTAAAGTTTTGAGGTGGTCAGTCCCTCAGTCTGGAGAAGAGCATTGTTCCGTTGTCTGAAACAATATGAAGTTGAAGTGACAGGATGGAGCCTTTAAATAGTGCCAGGAGGTGAGACGTAGGTTGCTTTGGGAGGGCAGGTCCTTCTCAAACCCAGCCGTTCTCACTAGTAGAGGTTGTTGAAGTTGATGGTCTGTACCAAGATACCCTTGTGTTGCAGTGTCTGACAGAATGAACATTAAAATGGTATAAAATACCGACAGATTGTTAGGTAAGACACAAATGCAACAGTTAGGTATCTTTATTTCGAAACGTTTCGCCTACACAGTAGGCTTCTTCAGTCGAGTACAGAAAAGTTGATAGAAGCAGAAGATACTTGAAGACGATGTAATCAGTCCATCACCCTTAAAGTTTTGAGGTGGTCAGTCCCTCAGTCTGGAGAAGAGCATTGTTCCGTTGTCTGAAACAATATGAAGTTGAAGTGACAGGATGGAGCCTTTAAATAGTGCCAGGAGGTGAGACGTAGGTTGCTTTGGGAGGGCAGGTCCTTCTCAAACCCAGCCGTTCTCACTAGTAGAGGTTGTTGAAGTTGATGGTCTGTACCAAGATACCCTTGTGTTGCAGTGTCTGACAGAATGAACATTAAAATGGTATAAAATACCGACAGATTGTTAGGTAAGACACAAATGCAACAGTTAGGTATCTTTATTTCGAAACGTTTCGCCTACACAGTAGGCTTCTTCAGTGAGAACGGCTGGGTTTGAGAAGGACCTGCCCTCCCAAAGCAACCTACGTCTCACCTCCTGGCACTATTTAAAGGCTCCATCCTGTCACTTCAACTTCATATTGTTTCAGACAACGGAACAATGCTCTTCTCCAGACTGAGGGACTGACCACCTCAAAACTTTAAGGGTGATGGACTGATTACATCGTCTTCAAGTATCTTCTGCTTCTATCAACTTTTCTGTACTCGACTGAAGAAGCCTACTGTGTAGGCGAAACGTTTCGAAATAAAGATACCTAACTGTTGCATTTGTGTCTTACCTAACAATCTGTCGGTATTTTATACCATTTTAATGTTCATTCTGTCAGACACTGCAACACAAGGGTATCTTGGTACAGACCATCAACTTCAACAACCTCTACTAGTGAGAACGGCTGGGTTTGAGAAGGACCTGCCCTCCCAAAGCAACCTACGTCTCACCTCCTGGCACTATTTAAAGGCTCCATCCTGTCACTTCAACTTCATATTGTTTCAGACAACGGAACAATGCTCTTCTCCAGACTGAGGGACTGACCACCTCAAAACTTTAAGGGTGATGAACTGATTACATCGTCTTCAAGTATCTTCTGCTTCTATCAACTTTTCTGTACTCGACTGAAGAAGCCTACTGTGTAGGCGAAACGTTTCGAAATAAAGATACCTAACTGTTGCATTTGTGTCTTACCCAACTAGGTAGACTGTTCCACTCATCAACTACCCTATTTCCAAACCAATACTTTCCTATGTCCTTTCTAAATCTAAACTTATCTAATTTAAATTCATTACTGCGGGTTCTCTCTTGGAGAGATATCCTCAAGACCTTGTTAATATCCCCTTTATTAATACCTGTCTTCCACTTATACACTTCGATCAGGTCTCCCTTCATTCTTCGTCTAACAAGTGAATGTAACTTAAGAGTCTTCAATCTTTCTTCATAAGGAAGATTTCTAATGCTATGTATTAATTTAGTCATCCTACGCTGAATGTTTTCTAACGAATGATATATGGGGATGCCTCTGATTCTGAGTTCTCCAGGTCTAGTATATGTAGACACTTGGGACACCGAGCTGCAGCTCCTGGTACGTTGTTGTCACCACGGTGTCTTGTCCAAGAAGGGAGAACTATTGTCTGTCTGCCCCACTCCTACCTCGTTCAAGCTTGGAGTTGCCAGTTCTCCTTAGCTAATATTACCTAATATTCCTATATATTAAAGGCCTAAGCCTACCTAAGGTCCTAAGGCGACTTCACTAATCCTAATATTAGTTACTAACTGTATAAACCTACCTATGCCTTCCGTGAATGGTAAATATATCTATTAATATGTGAATTCGCTGCCCTCCACCAACTAGGATGTGTGTGTATGTTAAGGGTTTCGTACTGATTATTTATCCTGTGGAACTTAGACCGAATAAGTTTCCACAAGGTTCTTTGATTAAAATTTGTATAGAAAAGGGTTTGGTTACAGGTAATACATATTTTAAGAAAAAGAGGATAAAGTATACAAGATATGATGTAGGGCATAATGGTAGATAAAAGACTGTTAGGTAAGACACACATGCAACAGTTAGGTATCTTTATTATGAAACGTTTCGCCTACACAGTAGGCTTCTTCAGTCAAGTACAGAAAAGTTGATAGAAGCAGAAGATACTTGAAGACGATGTAATCAGTCCATCACCCTTAGTATTTTCTGCTTCTATCAACTTTTCTGTACTTGACTGAAGAAGCCTACTGTGTAGGCGAAACGTTTCATAATAAAGGTACCTAACTGTTGCATATGTGTCTTACCTAACAACCTGTCGGTATTTTATACCATTTTAATGTTCAGATAAAAGACTGTTGAATAGACTTCAGGATGTACATGTTTATAGAGGGGCCACAGATATATCAGATCACATTTTAGTTGTAGCTACAGTGAGAGTAAAAGGTAGATGAGATACAAGGGAAATAGAGAGGTGAAGGTTTATTAACTATAGGAGGAAGCTGTTAGGATAAGGTATAAACAACTATTGGAGGATAGATGGGCTAGTGAGAGCATGGTCGAAGATGTATTGGGTAGGTTTAAGAATGGTATAAACCTTGGTAATAAATACCGACAAGTTGGTTTAGAAAGACACGTAAGCAAACACTATAACATATTTATTAGAAAACGTTTCGGTCCTGGGACCTTGATCACTTCTAACATACAGAGGTAGGAAGACATTATATATAGGCGGAGAGTGAGGTGTGACGCACGTGACCTGAGGAATGTCATAAGAACATAAGAATGGAGGAACACTGTGGAAGGCCTACTGGCCCATGCGAGGCAGGTCCTTATCAAAAACAACCTCTGCCTATGATGAGGACGGGTAGACGATGAAATCACGTGACTCCTGTGTTGTTGGGTTGGTGCTGCTTAAGTATCATGTATGCCAATGTTTTTGAAATTTTGTAGTTTCCAGTGTTGCGTTCTATAGTGTCGGTGACGGCGATTAGTGAGGCTTCTAGGCACCGTCGGCGTCTGAGGTCTGGTTCGGTGAGAACGAGTTGTGCCTCATTCCAGTTCATCAAATGCCCCGTGAAGTCTCTGTGGAGGACACATGCGTACCTTACATCGTCTCTGTTAGAGGCATTTCGATGCTCATTCAGGCGGACTGCAAGATCTCTGCCTGTCTCGCCTACATATTTCTTGGGACAGAACCCACAGGGGATAGCGTAGACGCCTGCTGTAGAAGTTAGAGGTGTGGGGCTGCGTTTCGTAGTGAGGTCTTTGATAGATGATGTGTTTTAGTTATAGTGTTTGCTTACGTGTCTTTCTAAACCAGGTTTAAGAATGTAGTGTTAGAGTGTTCAGCAGAAGTTTGTGGTTACATGAAAGTGGGTACAGGAGGGAAGAAGAGCAATTGGTGGAATAGTGATGTAAAGAGAGTTGTAAGAGAGAAAAAGTTCGCATGTGAGAGATTTTTACAAAGTAGAAGTGATGCAAGGAGGGAGGAGTTTATGGAAAAAAAGAGAGGTTTAGTGGTGAAGCAATGTAGAGAGCAAATGAGAGAGTGGGTGAGATGTTATCAAAAAATTTTGTTGAAAATAAGAAAAAGTTTTGGAGTGAGATTAATAAGTTGAGAAAGCCTAGGGAAAGAAAGGACTTGTTATTTAAAAATTAGGGAGGAGAGTTATTAAATGTAGAATTAGAGGTATTGGGAAGATGGAGGGAATATTTTGAGGAACTGTTAAATGTTGATGAAGATAGGGAAGCTGTGATTTCCCATGCAGGGCAGGGACGAATATCCTCTTGTAGGAGTAAGGAAGAGCCAGTTGTGAGTGTGTGGGAAGTTTGTGAGGTAGTGGGAGGAACGAAAAGGGGATAAAGATAGAAATGTTAAAAGCAGGTGGGGATATAGTTTTGGAGATGTTGGTGCTCTTATTTAATAAATGTATGGAAGAGGGTAAGGTACCTAGGGATTGGCAGAGAGCATTCATAGATCCTTTGTATAAAGGCAAAGGGGACAAAAGAGAGTGCAAAATTTATAGGAGAATAAGTCTGTTGAGTATACCTTGTAAAGTGTATGGTAGAGTTATTATTGAAAGAATTATGAGTAAGACGGAGAGCAGGATAGCAGATGAACAAGGAGGCTTTAGGAAAGGTAGGGGGTGTGTAGATCAAGTGTTTAGAGTGAAACATATTGGTGAACAGTATTAAGATAAGGGCAAAGAGGTTTTTCAGGCATTTATGGATTTGTAAAAGGCATATGACAAGGTAGACAGAGGGGGCAATGTGGCAGATGTATGGAATCGGAGGTAGGTTACTGGAAGCAGTGAAGAGTTTTCACGACGATAGTGAGGCTCAGGTTAGTGTATGTAGGAGAGAGGGAGATTATTTCCCAGTAAAAGTTGGCCTTAGACAATGGTGTGTGATGTCACCGTGGTTGTTCAATATATTTATAGATGGGGTTGTAAGAGAAGTGAATGCGAAGGTGTTTGCAAGAGGTGTGGAGTTAAAAGATAAAGAATCTAACACAAAGTGGGAGTTGTCACAGTTGCTCTTTGCTGATGACACTGTGATTTTGGGAGATTCTGAAGAGAAGTTGTAGAGGTTGGGTGATGAGTTTGGTAGGGTATGTAAAAGAAGAAAATTAAAAGTGAATATAGGAAAGAGTAAGGTGATGAGGATAACAAAAAATTAGGTAACGAAAGATTGGATATCAGATTGGAGGGAGAGAGTATTTAGGAGTGGATGTGCTAGCAGATGGGTCTATGAAAGATGAGGTGAATCATAGAACTGATGAGAGGAAAAAGGTGAGTGGTGCACTTAGGAGTCTGTGGAGACAAAGAACTTTGTCCTTGGAGGCAAAGAGGGGAATGTATGAGAGTATAGCATACCAGCGCTTTTATATGGGTGTAAAAAATGGGTGGTGAATGTTGCAACAAGAAGGCGCTGGAGGCAGTCATGTCTGAGGGCAATGTGTGGTGTGAATATAATGCAGAAAATTCGTAGTTTGAAAATTAAGAGGAGGTGCGGGATTACCAGAACTATTATCCAGAGGGCTGAGGAGGGGTTGTTGAGTAGTTCGGACATGTAGAGGGGATATAAGGAAATAGAATGACTTCTAGAATGTATGAATCTGTAGTGGAGGGAAGACGGGGTAGGGGTCAGCCTAGGAAAGGTTGGAGGGAGGGGGTAAAGGAGGTTTTGTGTGAGAGGGGCTTGGACTTCCAGCAAGCATACTTGAGCGTGTTAGATAGGAACAAATGGAGGCAAATGGTTTTTAGGACTTGACGTGCTGTTGGAGTCTAAGAAAGGTAACATTTATGAATGGATTCAGGGAAACCGGCAGGCCAGACTTGAGTCCTGGAAATGGGAAGTACAGTGCCTGCACTCTGAAGGAGGGGTGTTAATGTTGCAGTTTTATGACTGTAATGTAAGCTAGCCTCTGGGAAGACAGAGATATAGTGAATGATGGTGAAATTTTTTCTCTTTCGGGCCGCCATGCCTTGGTGGGAGACGGCCGATATCTTAATAAAAAAAAAAAGGTTACGTTGGGTCAGTCCCATGCAGACTTTGTAGACAATCTAAATCGATCAATAAGTAGTACAAGTGCATTGGTGTCTCTGATTTCAGTGGGTTAGTGCAACTGAACCTTATGGACAAGCTTCTGGAATCAGTTGGACCAGAGGTTCAGGTGTTTTAGAAGACCATTCAGTGGCAACTACTGTGGCGGTGGCTAGACTTGCTGACACATTTACGGCCAACCTCTCCTCTCCGAGTTGTCTCTTCTGTTTTCTTCCAAGCAGGCTGGCATGGACAGAGATTATCGTGGATGGACCAATGAATGGAATTTGAAGAGGGAAGCTGAAGCTGAAAAACGACGTCAGCATGGATGTCAGCATGGACGTTAGCATGGACGTCAGCATGGACGTCAGCATGGACGTCAGCATGGACGTCAGCATGGACGTCAGCATGGACGTCATCATGGAGCAAGAGACAAAAATCCTGAACCCATCACGTGTTACTACCTGAGTGAATACCAAAATGGTATACGATACCGACAGGTTGGTAGGTAAGGCACATATGCAACATTTAGGCAACTTTATTCCGTTTCAGAATAAAGTTGCCTATGTGTCTTATCTACCAACGTGTTACTACCGCCATAAACTTGGTCATATACAAACCATACCACGGGCGGGGATAGAACCCGTGATCAGAGAGTCTCAAAACTCCAGACCGTCGCGTTAGCCACTAGACCAGCTAGCCACAATAAGATTCGTCCAACTAAGTATATTTCTACACCATAGGAAGGTTAGCATAGGCACCTCTGTGACCACAAATGCAAGTTTTTACAGACGAATTTCCAGCTAGCGTGGCCGTGACGAACTCTAGCTCAAGTCCCCTCAAAGCCGTTAACATGACTCACGAAATCGTATTGACACGATTGCAATCGTGCCATTACGATTTCGTGAGTCATGCCTGGTCATATAAATGCTACTTGCCCCAAGCTAAGTAAACCTGCTAGTGATAAGTTAACTACACCACTAACATTAACAAAACTAACTATGCTTCCTGCTGAGCCAATCAACAAGAAACAGACATCTGTTCAGCACCCTTGTATAATTAAAGTCAAATCTTCCTTAAGGAGCAGGAAAATTCCATTGAGGTATCCATCTTCAGGGATACCGGGCTTATTGTTCCCTTTTTCAAGAGGAAATACGTCCAATATCTGAGAAGTCATTAAACTCATCAGTGTTATTAAAAGCCTATGAGGGAGCTGTATTTTCTGTTCCTGTGCCTAGGATTTTCATTACAAGTCCGAGCATTTAACTGTAGGTGTATCGGGGAAGTCCTGATGCAAGTTACTTTGTTGTTACTTGCCAACAATGTTCTGAATTACAGATGCTGTCCGGAGCCCACTGTAACCACCGAAGCTTCTTCTCCGGGCAATATCCTATGGAATGAAGATTTGAGACACTTATGCAACATATGGGAATCTTTATTGAAGAAACGTTTCGCCACACAGTGGCTTCATCAGTCAATAGAAAGTAGAGATGGGTAAGGAGAGGAGGAGTTTGAGGTAATCAGTCCCTCATCTTGGAATCGATGTGTTCTTCAACTTGTCGGTTTTCAAAAACCATTCATCACATCCTATGGAACGTCTAAAATGAATGCTGATCATACTATGGACAACTCCTATCTAGGGCTGAACAATTTATGATGAAATCTGGCCAGGGTCTCGTAAATCTAATGAAAAATCAATGATCAAGCCTTCCTATTCTGGAGTCGCACAATTGCCAGACGTTTTCGTTTTCATGACCGGGAGACTGTCCTCTCGAGAAGAACAGAATGGAAATTCTTCTTTTGCATCTGCTCCTTCATCTGCCATGGATGAAAATAACTCAAATCATCCAGATAAATATGTACTTAAAAATAACTTGTTAGTTTGCCCGTCTGCTGGTAAGGAGGTATGGAGAGATTTAAAACCAGATAGACTGGTATAACAGATGAAATTCAGAGCTCATGTCCTGAAATAGCTCACAATTCATCCTTAGGAGGATATTTGGGTGTCAATAAAACCCGTTATAGGATGTTACAGTATTTTTATTAGCCAGATATAAGGCGAGAATTATATCCGGTCCTGTTGTGTCAACAAGTGGGTAACGTCTGTACACAATTAAACCCGCACCACATCATCCCATATCTGCTGATGGAGACCTATTTGAGGACTTAATCGACTGAATTGGGTCCTTACTGAAAGCCAAGTCAGGTAACCATTATCTGTTTACCATTCTCAATAAAACTACTAGGTATCCTGAGGCACTAAAGTCATTCTTAAAGCCCTCGTTAAGTTTATTTCCCACTTTAGCATTGCACAGTTTGTTTAGAGTAACCAGGACACTAATTTCACAGTAAAAGCATTCAGAGAAGCTTTAATCAGGCTAGAAATTAATGAACAAATAAATGTCCATAGCCTATCATATCCGGTCCACAGCCCCTTGAAAAGATTTTACCGAACTATGATGTGTAAGTATTGTATGTAATTTCTTATAGAATGGGATGAATAACTTCCTGCATTGTGAAAAACGGTGCAGGAATAACTGATTACAGTTCTTTTGAGCTTTTTTTTTTTTTGGACATAAAGTGAGAGGTCCACCTGCAAGAATGGGAGACACCTGCAAGACAGCCTACGATCCCGCATGAAGATTGCACGTGGTACGTCAGCTGGCTAAGGTTCTACCTAAAATCCACTCAAAACAACATGAAATAGAGGTATAACAGAACTTTAGTGTAACAAGTGCACGAAGAACTTACGTGCACGAAGAACTTAGCAACACGTCAAATTCTGCTGTTCAGAATAATACACCTCGGTCTAGATAATTAGTTATCTTAAGGAAAGCCGGGATTAAATGAATCACAGCTAACTGATGTAATTACCTTCCGAAACTCCAGCAGTTATTTCACTTTTGTTAAGAGATGGTGTACTTTCCATTACGAATGATACTTATACGAAGATTGACGTCTTGTTAGAGGTCCATGAAGGGGCAGTTATAAAAGTATCCCATGTTAAGGTATATATGTATAGAGACAAACTATTACATGGGTTGCATTTCAATGGGTATTTCTAGTGGTTTATTTCCTCTCAGGTTAGTGGATTTGTTGATAGGGAATGATGTCCTCCAAGCTTGTTTATGTAAGGAACCACTTGTCATTGATAATACAACTGACGATAAATATGTCATTAAAGCTTGTAGTGAGAAGCCTACTTTATTTCCTCTCAGGGCAATTACTCAAGCTATGACAAAGATTTAACAACCATCCTTGCCACCTGTTGAGTTTGTTGATAATAATGATTTGGGTCTGAATACGTTCAACAATGTACAGCACCCAGGATCATTAACACCACCCCACTGACAAAGTTCTAACTCATGAGGATTTGATCAAGAATCAGTTTGTTGACCAGTCTCTGGAGAGACAGACATATAGCAGTAACTGAGAGAGAAGCAAAGGATCTGGATAAGTATTACTATTATAGTAACGGTGTACCTATAGAGAAAAGTACATAGTGTAGCATCGTATAGTTTTACCAGTAGCATTTCGAGAGCAAGCATTTCATTTTGCTCACAATTGTCCTCTAGGAGGACAGTTGGGTGTTAGGAAAACACTTGTTAAACTGACAAAAATACTAAAATGAAAGACACTGCCTCTGAACATGTGCAGTATTGCTACTTCTGTCAGATTACAGGGTAAGCCTGCACACACACCTGCTCCTCTCATTCCTAACACCGCTGAGAGTGAACCTCATTATAAACCTCATTATAAATTGTGTTGGTCCTCTACCTTAATTCAGTCAAGGAAACTAATATTTGTGTAATGTTATGGATGCAGTGACACGTTATCCCGAAGCTATTCCTATGAGAAAATGAATTTATATGCTACTGTGATAGCATTAATGAAAGTTTTTTTCACAGGTTAGACTGTTACGTGAGATTCATTTCGACCAGGGATCCAAATTTACTTATAAGATCTTTCGTGAGGCATTATCCCCCCTAGGAATAAAGTCTGTACTTTCAGCCAGTTTTTACCCACAATCGCAAGAGGTTCTAAAGAGATTTCATCAGACGTTGAAAACTTTGATGAAAGCTTATTGTGAACTTTGTTTATAGAGACTGGGCTGAAGGTATATCTTTTCTTTTGTTCGCTATGAGGGAAAGTGAACAGGAAAACCTCGGTTTTAGTCTAGTAGAGGTAATATTCGAAAAGCATGTGGATAGGAAAGTCAAATCCATCATTGAGAACGTTACCTTCATTAATGCAGAAGCATTTAAAAACTGCAAGAGAACTGGCATCAAAAAGCTAGTTGCTGCCCAGGTTAGAATGAAACAACAGTAAGACAAGTATGCTGTTTCTCATTCCTTTAAAGCAGGTGATAAAGTGAGGATTAAGATATTAGTACCAGGTCATGTTCTACAAGCCAGGTATGATTGTCCTCTGGAAGTAGTCAAAAGGCTTAGTAACGTAAATTATTTAATATGTTTGCCAGGTAAGAGAAAAAAGTATGCGTACCACGTAACCAGCTCAAGGTATATTACGATAGTCCCCTTCCTACTGTAACTGTACTTTCTAAGACAGAGGCAGAACACTGTCTGCCTGACTCCTCTTAGAGAGGCAGAACACTGTCTGCATGATGCCTCTAAGACAGAGGGAGAACACTGTCTGCGTGACGCCTCTAAGACAGAGGGAGAACACAGTCTGCATGACACCTCTAAGACTGAGGAAGAACACAGTCTGCTTGACGCCTCTAAGACAGAGGAAGAACACTGTCTGCATGACGCCTCTAAGACAGAGGAAGAACACAGTCTGCTTGACGCCTCTAAGACAGAGGAAGAACACTGTCTGCATGACGCCTCTAAGACAGAGGAAGAACACTGTCTGCATGACGCCTCTAAGACAGAGGAAGAACACTGCATGACGCCTCTAAGACAGAGGAAGAACACTGCATGACGCCTCTAAGAGAGAGGAAGAACACTGTCTGCATGACGCCTCTACTGTCTGCATGACGCCTCAGAGGAAGAACACTGTCTGCACGCCTCTAAGACAGAGGAAGAACACAGTCTGCAACGAGACAGAGGAAGAACACTGTCTGCATGACGCCTCTAAGACAGAGGAAGAACACTGTCTGCATGACGCCTCTAAGACAGAGGAAGAACACTGTCTGCATGACGCCTCTAAGACAGAGGAAGAACACTGTCTGCATGACTCCTCTAAGACAGAGGAAGAACACTGTCTGCATGACGCCTCTAAGACAGAGGAAGAACACAGTCTGCATGACGCCTCTATGACAGAGGAAGAACACAGTCTGCATGACGCCTCTATGACAGAGGAATCTACATAACTGCGTGTACATGACGTTGATGTACAAGGTCCATCACTGTACTCTGGGTGTACATGACGTTGATGTACAAGGTTCATTACTGTACTCTGGGTGTACACGACGTTGATGTACAAGGTGCATCACTGTACTCTGGGTGTACACGACGTTGATGTACAAGGTGAATCACTGTACTCTGGGTGCACACGACGTTGATGTACAAGGTGCATCACTGTACTCTGGGTGTACACGACGTTGATGTACAAGGTGAATCACTGTACTCTGGGTATACACGACGTTGACGTACAATGTGCATCACTGTACTCTGGGTGCACACGACGTTGACGTACAGGGTGCATCACTGTACTCTGGGTGTACACGACGTTGATGTACAAGGATCACTGTACTCTGGGTATCACTGTAGGTGCTCACTGGGTATACACGACGTTGATGTACAAGGTGAATCACTGTACTCTGGGTGCACACGACGTTGATGTACAAGGTGCATCACTGTACTCTGGGTGTACACGACGTTGATGTACAAGGTGGATCACTGTACTCTGGGTATACACGACGTTGATGTACAAGGTGCATCACTGTACTCTGGGTATACACGACGTTGATGTACAAGGTGCATCACTGTACTCTGGGTGTACACGACGTTGATGTACAAGGTCCATCACTGTACTCTGGGTGTACACGACGTTGATGTACAAGGTCCATCACTGTACTCTGGGTGTACACGACGTTGATGTACAAGGTCCATCACTGTACTCTGGGTGTGCATCACCAACTAAGCAATCGTCTTACAGGACGAGTCAAACGAAACATAAAACATTGAGAAAAGAAGTTGACTTTCAATAATCTCATCGACTAATAGAACACATTAAAAGTCCAAGGTCTTCACCTGGCATTTTAGAACCCTAACCTGAAGGTATTTTCCGGATGTTCACTGATTATCGTAAGGTGGATGAAGTTATCTTGCCAGATGAATCCACCTTCCCATGCATAGATGTCCTTACTGATTACGTGTCGGCAGCTTTGCTTGTTAGCCATTTAGTGCTATGTAGATACGATCAAGTCCCGCTTACTGAACGTGTTCAAGAAATATCCGCCTTCATAGTTCAAGATGGAATGTTCAACTATCTCGTCACACCATTTAATTTTTGTAATGTTGTGTCGTCCTTCAGAGGCCTGATGAATGAGTTGGCTTACATCTTGGAATGACTGGAAGCATACCTGGACGACTTAGTGGTTTATAATGACGACTGGAAACAACGCTTGACACGCCTCGTAGCACTCTTTGAGAGACTGGTACAACTTCACTGTGAACTTAGCCAAGGATAACATAGCCCGGACCCCAATGGAAATAAGTCACTCTGTCTGACTTTTTTGGGTTATCCTAGGTTCTCTACACATATGCTGCTATGTATGATAATTCTATGTAACTGTATTGTGTATACCTGAATAAATTTATTTACTTACTTACTTACTTACTTACTTTGCATAGATCAAGGTGAAGTTTCTCCTATAGATGCAAGGTTTGGTGTTATATCAGAACTTCCAGTGCCACATGATAGGGAGTCCAGAGATTTCTTGGTACGGCAGGTTGTTACCCCAGGTTTCGCCCTAATTTTTCTCGGGTCGCTGCTCATATTACTGAACTTACAAGCAGCAAAGTTCAGTCTGACTGAAATTTTATTAAATGTGCCCATACCACCATATGAATATATGTAGTGAACACCGGCGAGGGTCTGGGATCGATCCCCAGCCAAGGTAGAAACCCTGGGCGTGTTTCTTTACGCCTGTTGTCTATGATTACCCATCAGTAAAATGAGTACCTGGATGTTAGTCGGCGGGTGTGGGTCGCATCCTGGGACACTGACCTAATTTGCCAGAAATACTCAGCATAACAAGCGGCTTTCTGTATAGTAGTATGTCACTGATGTCAGCTAGGATTATATACCTTGTATATATAATTATAGTAAATTAAGATATTATTATTATTATTATTATTATTATTATTATTATTATTATTATTATTATTATAAATAAGTAAATAATTTTATAATTTAAGTGTTATGTAGGAGCTTATCTCATTAATTATTCAAGTTACACTTATTGAAGATATCAAATTTTATTGGGTTAATTTATATTCATCCAGTTGGAATCCAACTGGACTAGAATACTGGACTAGAATACTGGACTAGAATACTGGACTAGAATACTGGACTAGATTACTGGACTAGAATACTGGACTAGAATACTGGACTAGAATACTGGACTAGAATACTGGACTAGAATACTGGACTAGAATACTGGACTAGAATACTGGACTAGAATACTGGACTAGAATACTGGACTAGAATACTGGACTAGAATACTGGACTAGAATACTGGACTAGAATACTGGACTAGAATACTGGACTAGAATACTGGACTAGAATACTGGACTAGAATACTGGACTAGAATACTGGACTAGAATACTGGACTAGAATACTGGACTAGAATACTGGACTAGAATACTGGACTAGAATACTGGACTTGAATACTGGACTAGAATACTGGACTAGAATACTGGACTAGAATACTGGACTAGAATACTGGACTAGAATACTGGACTAGAATACTGGACTAGAATACTGGACTTGAATACTGGACTAGAATACTGGACTAGAATACTGGACTAGAATACTGGACTAGAATACTGGACTAGAATACTGGACTAGATTACTGGACTAGAATACTGGACTAGAATACTGGACTAGAATACTGGACTAGATTACTGGACTAGAATACTGGACTAGAATACTGGACTAGATTACTGGACTAGATTACTGGACTAGAATACTGGACTAGAATACTGGACTAGAATACTGGACTAAAATACTGGACTAGAATACTGGACTAGAATACTGGACTAGAATACTGGACTAGAATACTGGACTAGAATACTGGACTAGAATACTGGACTAGAATACTGGACTAGAATACTGGACTAGAATACTGGACTAGATTACTGGACTAGAATACTGGACTAGAATACTGGACTAGAATACTGGACTAGAATACTGGACTAGAATACTGGACTAGATTACTGGACTAGAATACTGGACTAGAATACTGGACTAGAATACTGGACTAGAATACTGGACTAGAATACTGGACTAGATTACTGGACTAGAATACTGGACTAGAATACTGGACTAGAATACTGGACTAGAATACTGGACTAGAATACTGGACTAGAATACTGGACTAGAATACTGGACTAGAATACTGGACTAGAATACTGGACTAGATTACTGGACTAGAATACTGGACTAGAATACTGGACTAGAATACTGGACTAGAATACTGGACTAGATTACTGGACTAGACTAGAATACAGGACAAGAATACTTCACTAGAATACTGGACTAGAATACTGGACTAGAATACTGGACTAGAATACTGGACTAGAATACTGGACTAGAATACTGGACTAGAATACTGGACTAGAATACTGGACTAGAATACTGGACTAGAATACTGGACTAGAATACTGGACTAGAATGCTGGACTAGAATACTGGACTAGAATACTGGACTAGAATACTGGACTAGATTACTGGACTAGATTACTGGACTAGAATACTGGACTAGAATGCTGGACTAGAATACTGGACTAGAATACTGGACTAGAATACTGGACTAGAATACAGGACTAGAATACTGGACTAGAATACTGGACTAGAATACTGGACTAGAATACTGGACTAGAATACTGGACTAGAATACTGGACTAGAATACTGGACTAGAATACTGGACTAGAATACTGGACTATAATACTGTAGTATAATACTGGACTATAATACTGGACTAGAATACTTGACTATAATACTGGACTAGAATACTGGACTAGAATACTGGACTAGAATACTGGACTAGAATACTGGACTAGAATACTGGACTAGAATACTGGACTAGAATACTGGACTAGAATACTGGACTAGAATACTGGACTAGAATACTGGACTAGAATACTGGACTAGACTAATACTGGACTAGAATACTGGACTAGAATACTGGACTAGAATACTGGACTAGAATACTGGACTAGAATACTGGACTAGAATACTGGACTAGAATACTGGACTAGAATACTGGACTAGAATACTGGACTAGAATACTGGACTAGAATAGACTAATACTGGAATAGAATACTGGACTAGAATACTGGACTAGAATACTGGACTAGAATACTGGACTAGAATACTGGACTAGAATACTGGACTAGAATACTGGACTAGAATACTGGACTAGAATACTGGACTAGAATACTGGACTAGAATACTGGACTAGAATACTGGACTAGACTAGAATACTGGACTAGAATACTGGACTAGAATACTGGACTAGAATACTGGACTAGAATACTGGACTAGAATACTGGACTAGAATACTGGACTAGAATACTGGACTAGAATACTGGACTAGAATACTGGACTAGAATACTGGACTAGAATACTGGACTAGAATACTGGACTAGAATACTGGACTAGAATACTGGACTAGAATACTGGACTAGAATACTGGACTAGAATACTGGACTAGAATACTGGACTAGAATACTGGACTAGAATACTGGACTAGAATACTGGACTAGAATACTGGACTAGAATACTGGACTAGAATACTGGACTAGAATACTGGACTAGAATACTGGACTAGAATACTGGACTAGAATACTGGACTAGAATACTGGACTAGAATACTGGACTAGAATACTGGACTAGAATACTGGACTAGAATACTGGACTAGAATACTGGACTAGAATACTGGACTAGAATACTGGACTAGAATACTGGACTAGAATACTGGACTAGAATACTGGACTAGAATACTGGACTAGAATACTGGACTAGAATACTGGACTAGAATACTGGACTAGAATACTGGACTAGAATACTGGACTAGAATACTGGACTAGAATACTGGACTAGAATACTGGACTAGAATACTGGACTAGAATACTGGACTAGAATACTGGACTAGAATACTGGACTAGAATACTGGACTAGAATACTGGACTAGAATACTGGACTAGAATACTGGACTAGAATACTGGACTAGAATACTGGACTAGAATACTGGACTAGAATACTGGACTAGAATACTGGACTAGAATACTGGACTAGAATACTGGACTAGAATACTGGACTAGAATACTGGACTAGAATACTGGACTAGAATACTGGAATAGAATACTGGACTAGAATACTGGAATAGAATACTGGACTAGAATACTGGACTAGAATACTGGACTAGAATACTGGACTAGAATACTGGACTAGAATACTGGACTAGAATACTGGACTAGAATACTGGACTAGAATACTGGACTAGAATACTGGACTAGAATACTGGACTAGAATACTGGACTAGAATACTGGACTAGAATACTGGACTAGAATACTGGACTAGAATACTGGACTAGAATACTGGAATAGAATACTGGACTAGAATACTGGAATAGAATACTGGACTAGAATACTGGACTAGAATACTGGACTAGAATACTGGACTAGACTACTGGACTAGAATACTGGACTAGAATACTGGACTAGAATACTGGACTAGAATACTGGACTAGAATACTGGACTAGAATACTGGACTAGAATACTGGACTAGAATACTGGACTAGAATACTGGACTAGAATACTGGACTAGAATACTGGACTAGAATACTGGACTAGAATACTGGACTAGAATACTGGACTAGAATACTGGACTAGAATACTGGACTAGAATACTGGACTAGAATACTGGACTAGAATACTGGACTAGAATACTGGACTAGAATACTGGACTAGAATACTGGACTAGAATACTGGACTAGAATACTGGACTAGAATACTGGACTAGAATACTGGACTAGAATACTGGACTAGAATACTGGACTAGAATACTGGACTAGAATACTGGACTAGAATACTGGACTAGAATACTGGACTAGAATACTGGACTAGAATACTGGACTAGAATACTGGACTAGAATACTGGACTAGAATACTGGACTAGAATACTGGACTAGAATACTGGACTAGATTACTGGACTAGAATACTGGACTAGAATACTGGACTAGAATACTGGACTAGAATACTGGACTAGAATACTGGACTAGAATACTGGACTAGAATACTGGACTAGAATACTGGACTAGATTACTGGACTAGAATACTGGACTAGAATACTGGACTAGAATACTGGACTAGAATACTGGACTAGAATACTGGACTAGAATACTGGACTAGAATACTGGACTAGAATACTGGACTAGAATACTGGACTAGAATACTGGACTAGAATACTGGACTAGAATACTGGACTAGAATACTGGACTAGAATACTGGACTAGAATACTGGACTAGAATACTGGACTAGAATACTGGACTAGAATACTGGACTAGAATACTGGACTAGAATACTGGACTAGAATACTGGACTAGAATACTGGACTAGAATACTGGACTAGAATACTGGACTAGAATACTGGACTAGAATACTGGACTAGAATCCTGGACTAGAATACTGGACTAGAATACTGGACTAGAATACTGGACTAGAATACTGGACTAGAATACTGGACTAGAATACTGGACTAGAATACTGGACTAGAATACTGGACTAGAATACTGGACTAGAATACTGGACTAGAATACTGGACTAGAATACTGGACTAGAATACTGGACTAGAATACTGGACTAGAATACTGGACTAGAATACTGGACTAGAATACTGGACTAGAATACTGGACTAGAATACTGGACTAGAATACTGGACTAGAATACTGGACTAGAATACTGGACTAGAATACTGGACTAGAATACTGGACTAGAATACTGGACTAGAATACTGGACTAGAATACTGGACTAGATTACTGGACTAGAATACTGGACTAGAATACTGGACTAGAATACTGGACTAGATTACTGGACTAGAATACTGGACTAGAATACTGGACTAGAATACTGGACTAGAATACTGGACTAGAATACTGGACTAGATTACTGGACTAGAATACTGGACTAGAATACTGGACTAGAATACTGGACTAGAATACTGGACTAGAATACTGGACTAGAATACTGGACTAGAATACTGGACTAGAATACTGGACTAGAATACTGGACTAGAATACTGGACTAGAATACTGGACTAGAATACTGGACTAGAATACTGGACTAGAATACTGGACTAGAATACTGGACTAGAATACTGGACTAGAATACTGGACTAGAATACTGGACTAGAATACTGGACTAGAATACTGGACTAGAATACTGGACTAGAATACTGGACTAGAATACTGGACTAGAATACTGGACTAGAATACTGGACTAGAATACTGGACTAGAATACTGGACTAGAATACTGGACTAGAATACTGGACTAGAATACTGGACTAGAATACTGGACTAGAATACTGGACTAGAATACTGGACTAGAATACTGGACTAGAATACTGGACTAGAATACTGGACTAGATTACTGGACTAGAATACTGGACTAGAATACTGGACTAGAATACTGGACTAGAATACTGGACTAGATAGAATACTGGACTAGAATACTGGACTAGAATACTGGACTAGAATACTGGACTAGAATACTGGACTAGAATACTGGACTAGAATACTGGACTAGAATACTGGACTAGAATGCTGGACTAGAATACTGGACTAGAATACTGGACTAGAATACTGGACTAGATTACTGGACTAGATTACTGGACTAGAATACTGGACTAGAATGCTGGACTAGAATACTGGACTAGAATACTGGACTAGAATACTGGACTAGAATACTGGACTAGAATACTGGACTAGAATACTGGACTAGAATACTGGAATAGAATACTGGACTAGATTACTGGACTAGAATACTGGACTAGAATACTGGACTAGAATACTGGACTAGAATACTGGACTAGAATACTGGACTAGAATACTGGACTAGAATACTGGACTAGATTACTGGACTAGATTACTGGACTAGAATACTGGACTAGAATACTGGACTAGAATACTGGACTAGAATACTGGACTAGAATACTGGACTAGAATACTGGACTAGAATACTGGATTAAAATACTGGACTAGAATACTGGACTAGAATACTGGACTAGAATACTGGACTAGAATACTGGACTAGATTACTGGACTAGATTACTGGACTAGAATACTGGACTAGAATACTAGACTAGAATACTGGACTAGATTACTGGACTAGAATACTGGACTAGATTACTGGACTAGAATACTGGACTAGAATACTGGACTAGAATACTGGACTAGAATACTGGACTAGAATACTGGACTAGAATACTGGACTAGAATACTGGACTAGAATACTGGACTAGAATACTGGACTAGAATACTGGACTAGAATACTGGACTAGAATACTGGACTAGAATACTGGACTAGAATACTGGACTAGAATACTGGACTAGAATACTGGACTAGAATGCACTCTGGCACACTGTCACGAAATTAGAAAGATGGTGAGATGCTGGAGACAGATCAACATGTTGACGCACTTCTCTGGGAATAAATTCACGTTGCAGATGCATCATTTTCCAGCAAACACTACCACTACTACTACCATCATTACTACCACCACCACCATCCCAAACATTACCACCACTACGACCACCATCATCACCACCGTCACCACCATTATGTCCACCACCAAAGCCACCACAGTCACCATTACCATCACCATTACAACCACCACCACTATCATTGCCGCCACCGTCACCATTACCACCACCATCCCCACAACCACCACCACAACCACCATCACTTCCACTGCTATCACCACCACCACTAAAACCATCACTGCCCCTACCACCACCACCACCAATAACATTTCTAGTACAATCACTAATACCACCACAATCCCCACCACACTAATACCACCACCAGTACCAACACCATTACCATTTACAACGCCACCACTGCCACCACAACTACCATTACCACCTCCACCATCACCATCATCCCACAACCACTACCATCACTCCCTCTACCATCTCCACAACCAATAACATCACTACTGCCACCACTATTATTACCACAATCACCATCACCACCACTACCAACACCACCATTACCACAACCACCATTAACAACGCTACCACCATCATAAACAAGGCCACCACAACCAAAGCCATCACCACCAATACTCACCATTACCACTGCAACCACCACCATAATGTATCAGCAGCATCACTAAGACACATAATGTATCAGCAGCATCACTAAGACACATAATGTATCAGCAGCATCACTAAGACACATAATGTATCAGCAGCATCACTAAGACACATAATGTATCAGCAGCATCACTAAGACACATAATGTATCAGCAGCATCACTAAGACACATAATGTATCAGCAGCATCACTAAGACACATAATGTATCAGCAGCATCACTAAGACACATAATGTATCAGCAGCATCACTAAGACACATAATGTATCAGCAGCATCACTAAGACACATAATGTATCAGCAGCATCACTAAGACACATAATGTATCAGCAGCATCACTAAGACACATAATGTATCAGCAGCATCACTAAGACACATAATGTATCAGCAGCATCACTAAGACACATAATGTATCAGCAGCATCACTAAGACACATAATGTATCAGCAGCATCACTAAGACACATAATGTATCAGCAGCATCACTAAGACACATAATGTATCAGCAGCATCACTAAGACACATAATGTATCAACAGCATCACTAAGACACATAATGTATCAGCAGCATCACTAAGACACATAATGTATCAGCAGCATCACTAAGACACATAATGTATCAGCAGCATCACTAAGACACATAATGTATCAGCAGCATCACTAAGACACATAATGTATCAGCAGCATCACTAAGACACATAATGTATCAGCAGCATCACTAAGACACATAATGTATCAGCAGCATCACTAAGACACATAATGTATCAGCAGCATCACTAAGACACATAATGTATCAGCAGCATCACTAAGACACATAATGTATCAGCAGCATCACTAAGACACATAATGTATCAGCAGCATCACTAAGACACATAATGTATCAGCAGCATCACTAAGACACATAATGTATCAGCAGCATCACTAAGACACATAATGTATCAGCAGCATCACTAAGACACATAATGTATCAGCAGCATCACTAAGACACATAATGTATCAGCAGCATCACTAAGACACATAATGTATCAGCAGCATCACTAAGACACATAATGTATCAGCAGCATCACTAAGACACATAATGTATCAGCAGCATCACTAAGACACATAATGTATCAGCAGCATCACTAAGACACATAATGTATCAGCAGCATCACTAAGACACATAATGTATCAGCAGCATCACTAAGACACATAATGTATCAGCAGCATCACTAAGACACATAATGTATCAGCAGCATCACTAAGACACATAATGTATCAGCAGCATCACTAAGACACATAATGTATCAGCAGCATCACTAAGACACATAATGTATCAGCAGCATCACTAAGACACATAATGTATCAGCAGCATCACTAAGACACATAATGTATCAGCAGCATCACTAAGACACATGCTATATCAGCACTACCACAATATATTTCACTTACCACCGGTACACATAATATATCACCTGCAACGCCATCATCACTCAATATATCAAGAGTACTACACATAATATAAGATCACTACACACAGTATATCAGTAACACTACACACAAACTACAAGTTACCAACAGTAAGGAGATATATGTGACAAGGAGGCCTGGTCTCAGACCGGGCCGCGGGGGCGTTGACCCCCGGAACTCTCTCCAGGTAAACTCTCCAGGTAAGAAAGAGAACTGATAAAATATGAGGGACAGAGCAGAATCGTAATGAAGGTTGAAGGTCAGGATTAATAGAAAACAAGTAAATTGGTAGAGAACACAGACACAAAGACTGAAAACTGGTTGAAAAAATAAACACACTAAGAAAAGTCAATAAGTCAAGTGTGTTTTGATAAAATTCAGAGAGAAAATTCTTTAAGAAAACGGAGGATATAAAGAGAACGAAAGTGAAAAATATTGAAGTGGCTGGAAGCGAGAAGTGAGTTAAATTTTTAAGTGAAAATTGAGGAGACAGTACGAAGAGAGAAGCAGGAGAGTAGAAGAGGGAAGGAAAGAGAGTATGAGGAGAGGAGTGGGAGAGCAGATGAATGGAAAAGAGTATGTAAGAGGTTGGGAAGTAAGGTGATAAAATACATTAAGTTATTACAAAAGGGGAAAAAATCTGGTTCAAATATATTTTATTTGTTTCAAATTATTTTTGTCTTTAAGAGTTATTCTATTTATCTGGTCAGTGAAAAGGTTCCAGACAACAGTCTCCTAGACAGATACCTTCTGCTGCTTCTAGTTCTCCACTGTTTTATTTATTCTTTATTAATTCCATGCATTTTTAGCTTTAATATTAACCTAACATCAATTACCGAATCTTGCAACATCTACTGTCGAGCAGATGCGAGATACCACGTCTAGGTACTCTAGCCTTCCTGGCAGCTTTGTTTCCAAGATTAACCTGGAACTTCATGGTCAGTTTGTAGTCAAATTTCACCTCTCCCATTCACTCTAACTACCACTACAGCATTACCATCATAGTGCCTACAGCACATTATCATTTGTGTATTTTCAGGCTGGTATAGTTGTACGCTGGTGATGTTACTGAGAGCAGCTATCATTTCCTCTCTTGGATAAGTAAATATGCAGCAGTCTTCTGTATATATTCCATTACAATGGTCCAAGCACACTTCCCTGTGGAACACACCAATAGAGTATCTTGCTGCTCTACCTTGAAGGTAATTACTGTAGAGGCGTAGTACAGAGCCGGCGGCCCTAGTGCTTGTAGTTTTCCACAGAGGCCATGGTGCCATACTCGGGTGACAGCACCAGCAATGTCAAGTGCTACTACACAGATGACCTTGGATTCATCCATTGGCAGGTGCCACTTAGTGGAGAGATTTAACAATAGAATATCAACAGAGTGATCTTTTATGAAGCCATATTGAGGGTCATCAAGAAGCAAGTGGTAGTGAGGCAGCGCTATCATCTGCTATGAGTGTTAAAATAATCTTGCCAGTGATTGACAGGAGTGACACTGGTCTGTAGTTGCTGATTTCCGTTCTGATCCTTTTTTGGTGAAAAGGGACTACACTTGCCTCTTTCCACATAAAAGGTGTTTATACCCTCTGTTAGCCAGTGCTAGTAGATGTGACTTAGAGATTACAGTAGCTGGTATGCATATTGGCTCACCAATCTCTCTCTCTCTCTCTCTCTTTTTTCTCTCTCTCTCTTTCTCTCTCTCTCTCTCTCTCTCTCTCTCTCTCTCTCTCTCTCTCTCTCTCTCTCTCTCTCTCTCTCTCTCTCTCTCTCTCTCTCTCTCTCTCTCTTTTTTTTTTTTTTTTTTTTACACAGGGTTTGACAAGGTTAAGGATCCCTAGCTTTATTGACAGCTATATTACAGGTTAAGGATTCCTAACTTTATTGGCAAGCTAAGAGCTGTTACCTACATCAGCTCATTTGAAAGCATTTTTATTGTTATGAGACATACAAGTAGGGAACAGGATGAAGTTGGAGCCATCTGTGGGCCATCATTTTCATTTGATCAACTGACTTTATCTCGTTGACATCATTATGCTGTACGAATGTGTTCCATACTCGAGTCATCCTGGGTATGTATGATCTCAGATGGAGTTATGTTCTGGAGAAGGGTACAGCCAGAGTGAAGTTGCTGCTTTCTGCCTGTCTTGTGGCATAAAAGCTTGTTTCACGCTGTCCTCGAAGTGGATCCAAGTGTGGTATTTTGACAATATTGGCCTTGTACATAACAGTAAGGCCACCCACATCCCTCCTATGTTGAAGGCTCTGCTGAAATGACAGATCTAACCAGGATGGGTCCAGGTGAGAGATGAGACGTCTTGCTCTGTTCTCTACTCTGTCAAGCAGTCGCAGATGAGAGGGGGGGCAGGCAAACCAAGAAAGTGGAACATACTCAAGGTGTGAGCGTACTTGTGCCTCGTACAGAATCTTGCAACCCCTACTGTCAAACAGATGCGAGATACGGCGAAGTGCTGTAAGCTTCCTGGCTGCCTTGTTTGCAAGATTTACAACATGGTTCTTCATGGTTAGTTTGGAGTCAAATTTCACCCCAAGGATATCAACTTCTTCTTCAGGTGCCAACATCCTCCCATTCATCCTTACTACTGCACCAGCATTACCATCATGGTGCCTAGAGACGATCATCATTTGCGTTTTCTCAGGTGCAAATGTTACTTGCCATCTATTTCCCCAAGCTGATATAGCTCTCAGCTGGTGATTGATGTAGCTTAGAGCAGCTGGCATTTCTTCTCTTGGATAAGTGAATGTCAGTGTACAGTCGTCTGCATATGCATGTGATTCTGGGATGAGATGAAGAAGGTCGTTGAAGTAGACATTCCATAACAGTGGACCCAGCACACTTCCTTGTGGAACGCTTGCCCCAATGGGATGCCTTGCTGATTCCGTTCCATTGAGGACTACACTTAGAGATCTACCATGAAGGTAATCTCTCTCTCTCTCTCTCTCTCTCTCTCTCTCTCTCTCTCTCTCTCTCTCTCTCTCTCTCTCTCTCTCTCTCTCTCTCTCTCTCTCTCTCTCTCTCACTCTCTCTCTCACTCTCTTAGAAACAACGAGTAAAATATTTTAGAAAAATTATACCAAATAGAATAAACTATTACTACTAATACCAAAACTTCTACAACTTCTACGACTATTGTGACTTTTTCAGCTACTACTGCAACTACTACGACTGTTACTACCACTACTATAACTACTACTACTACTACTAATATTAATACTACCACAACTACCACAACTACAACTGTTATTACTACTACAACTACTGCTACTAATAATACGTGCAATAATTCTCTCTTACTCTTCTGTAACTCATTATAGGACGGCCATTTTGGTCTCATTTGGAAGCATATATAACGCTGCACAATGAGGAAGGATCCTTGATGCTGGTAATGGGATCTTGATCCAAGGAAACGAACCTGCTACACCCTTCCGTGGATTGAATCCGAATGCCTCCCATTCACCTTGGAGGTATATAACGTCTACGGGTTTAGCGCTCTCTAATAAATACTATGATAAAATTAATGTAAAATGTATGTAAATAACCATTATTTAATATGTAAATGTATGTAAATAACCATTATTTAATATGTAAATGTATGTAAATAACCATTATTTAATATGTAAATGTATGTAAATAACCATTATTTAATATGTAAATGTATGTAAATAACCATTATTTAATATGTAAATGTATGTAAATAACCATTATTTAATATGTAAATGTATGTAAATAACCATTATTTAATATGTAAATGTATGTAAATAACCATTATTTAATATGTAAATGTATGTAAATAACCATTATTTAATATGTAAATGTATGTAAATAACCATTATTTAATATGTAAATATCTGTGTGTCAAAGACCGTGAATTAAGTAGCAGAGAAAAGTATCTATTGTATATAATAATAATAATAATAATAATAATAATAATAATAATAATAATAATAATAATATCTTTATTTACTACCAGTACATGTACAAGGTATACAGTCCATAGTTGACATCAATGACATACTACTACTGGTATATAGAAAGCCCCTTGTTATGCTGAGCATTTCCCGCAAATTAGGTCAGATGCGACCCACACCAGTCCACTAACACCCAGGTACCCATTTTACTGATGGGTGAGGTCAACTGATAGTCGCGTTTGGATGTAGGCATTGTGACGCTTGTTCCATTATCACATAGGCCTATGTGATTGACATGTTCTAATTACCTGCCTTCTCTTCAAAATTTACATTGATGTTCACTGGTACTTCCCTCATACTAGTACATCTACAGTACTTTCTGGTACGTTCCTCATATTTACACATCACTCATGTTTACACTCTCACTAGCACATTTTTCTCATTGCAACATTGCTCATACTACACATCTGCTCACTGTACGTCCACTCATACTAACACATCTGCTCACTGTACGTCCACTCATACTAACACATCTGCTCACTGTACGTCCACTCATACTAACACATCTGCTCACTGTACGTCCACATATACTAACACATCTGCTCACTGTACGTCCACTCATACTAACACATCTGCTCACTGTACGTCCACATATACTAACACATCTGCTCACTGTACGTCCACTCATACTAACACATCTGCTCACTGTACGTCCACTCATACTAACACATCTGCTCACTGTACGTCCACTTATACTAACACATCTGCTCACTGCACGTCCACTCATACTAACACATCTGCTCACTGTACGTCCACTCATACTAACACATCTGCTCACTGTACGTCCACTCATACTAACACATCTGCTCACTGTACGTCCACTCATACTAACACATCTGCTCACTGTACGTCCACTCATACTAACACATCTGCTCACTGTACGTCCACTCATACTAACACATCTGCTCACTGTACGTCCACTCATACTAACACATCTGCTCACTGTACGTCCACTCATACTAACACATCTGCTCACTGTACGTCCACTCATACTAACACATCTGCTCACTGTACGTCCACTCATACTAACACATCTGCTCAATGTATATCTACTCATACTAACACATCTGCTCAATGTATATCTACTCATACTAACACATCTGTTCACTGGTACTCTGACCGTACCCAAACATCTGTCCTCTTATATCTTTCTAAAATCATCGCAAACTCGATTCAACGGGTAGGCAAATGCTCGCTTCTGTATTTACGACAGTAAGTGAATCACTGTGTCATGATTCTGTCAGAATTTCTCAATAAATCTCTGTGTAAAAGTTCCTATGACCCCGTTCACGTTTATAGAGAAATATACTCGTATCTACATTCGCCCATTTCTAGTCAGTGCGTTTTTCGAAAGATAAATTAATTTGATTTGTATGTTATGGTTGAAATATTGTATGTTATCAGAGGAACGTTATTTGTCTGTGTTGATATTTTTTAATTCGGAAAAGCTATCGTTAGCAGGAAATATATATATTTTTTTTAGCTGGACAGCAATATGCTGGACATGGAAATACTGATGTACATGATCCTACATATGTTAATAGCTTCAAATAAACGGGCAAATGGAATCGATTGATATTTTTTGTATATTGAAAGCACAGAGCTGACATTTATTTCATATATTTTCTGACTATATTTTTAATCCGTCTCAGATTTTAAAATGGTTTTAGGAGTTTTTGATCCAGTTCATCAACATTTTCTCAGTATCTTTTTGGTTTTTTTTCTTCTTTCCTGCAACATACCAGCCGTAGCCTACCGAGGCGGGGTGGCCCACCGAGGCAGGGTGGCCCACCGAGGCGGGGTGGCCCACCTAGGCAGGGTGTCCCACCGAGACAGGGTGGCCCACCGAGACAGGGTGGCCCACCGAGGCAGGGTGGCCCAAAAAGAAAAGCCAAAGTTTCTCCTTTTACATTTAGTAATATATACAGGAGAAGAGGTTACTAGCCCCTTGTTCCCGGCATTTTAGTCGCCTCTTACAACACGCATGGCTTACGGAGGAAGAATTCTGTTCCACTTCCCCATGGAGATAAGAGGAAATAAGAACAAGAACTAGTAAGAAAATAGAAGAAAACCCGGAGGGGTGTGTGTATATATATGCTTGTTATATTGTTCTCAAATGTTTGAGGTACTTGACAAGACTGATCTTCAGAACTTTGGCCTCTGGAGGTTAAGTTACAAGATCTTGCATCTCTACAGTTGATATATCTAAAATTTTACACAAATGACCCACACATTTGGGAATGATACTTATGAGGACGTTTCGATCGTATTTGTTCCATTATTTAATCACTAGTTAATGGTCTAAGTCGGACCGAAACGTCGCAGGTAATTTGTGTGATGTTCCAGCCACGGGATTATGCTTTATTCTTTCTCTAAAATTTTAAGTGATTGGTTAGGTTATCAAACATAAGATTGCTGAGGATGTTGATTTACAGCTCCTGGGCCAAATGAGATTATTTTTCACATTGTTCTGATTTGATTAAACGATCCTAATATTTCCATCTTTTGACAGGATTTTTCTCCAGCTCCAGAGCGTCATGAGTGTTGAGCTACAGTTCTTGGGCAACCTGAAAGTACTGAGTTGTAACTCTGACTCTCGAGGGGATCTTGAGCTATGCTTCTAGGTCTCTCAAGAGTGTCAGCTTTATCTTCATGGTGTTGAGATAAAGCTCTTGAATCTCTGTAGGGTATGTTGAAATTGGTATGAAATGCCGAGAAGTTGATGAGAAAGACACATGAGCAACAGTTGGGTATACCTGGAGAGAGTATTCCTGGAGAGAGTATACCTGGAGAGAGACTATACCTGGAGAGACTATACCTGGAAAGAGTATACCTGGAGAGAGACTATACCTGGAGAGAGTATACCTGGAGAGAGACTATACCTGGAGAGAGTATACCTGGAGAGACTATACCTGGAGAGAGTATGCCTGGAGAGACTATACCTGGAAAGAGTATACCTGGAGAGAGAATACCTGGAGAGAGTATACCTGGAGAGACTATACCTGGAGTATACTTGGAGACACTGTACCTGGAGAGAGTATACCTGGAGAGACTATACCTGGAGAGAGTATGCCTGGAGAGACTATACCTGGAAAGAGTATACCTGGAGAGAGACTATACCTGGAGAGAGTATACCTGGAGAGACTATACCTGGAGAGACTATACCTGGAGAGAGTATACCTGGAGAGAGAATACCTGGAGAGAGTATACCTGGAGAGAGTATACCTGGAGAGAGTATACCAGGAGAGAGTTCCGGGGGACAAACCCCCCCCCCCCGGTCCAGTTTCGCCTATGCGGTAGGTTACTTCAGTCAAATACGGAAAATATATTGTAGGCAGCAGTAGGTGAGGTGATGATAAGCACATTAAACTACTTTTCCCAGGCTGGGGGACTGACTGCCTCATCTTAGCCTCAACACTACTGCTGTCTACAAAACATTTTTTTCTGTATTTGACTGAAAGAGTCTTCCGCGTAGGCGAAACTTTTTGAGAGTAAAGAAACCCAACTGTTGCACATGTGTCTTACTCATCTCTTTAGGGTGTTGAGGAATATCTCCTGGGTCTCGAGGCTTCTCATTAAGAGCTCGTTGACCACTGTGTGCAAGAAACGTTCTCAAAGAGCCACATTATACTGCATTTGTGCTTATTTTTACACTGTGTCCGTATTTATATGTTTTATCTCCAGGAGGACGAGTTGGTGAATATTACGAGGCGAGTTTAATGCTACCTATAATGTTTGCTGAATGGTGCAAAGAAGATATTAACAAAAACGAATGAGGCAAATTCTGTTGGGTAAGAGTGTTATAATAATTGGAAAGATGGCAGGCGGGAGAGGAGTGAGGGCTGCAATAATCGTGTTTATATTTATTCTGCAATTCACTGCAAAAGGGGAACAGTCATGGGGGGCTGGAAAAGGCTAGTGGAGTAATGGGACCCTGGACAGTGAAAGCCCCATAATTACCATCTTGTCAACAGCAACCATGTCACTGTCACCACAAAGTGTGGCAGCACCGCAAGTTCATACAAAGAAACCATACCACGGGCGACGGTCTGGAGTTTTGAGACTCTGACCGCGGGTTCAAATCCCGCCCATGGTATGGTTTGTTTGCGATCGTGTCATTACGATTTCGTGAGTCATACAAAGAAAACTGTTTCATACTGCACTAAATGCGGAATTAATTGTGTCACTGTTGTGCAGTGATGTTCAAAGTAACCCAGGACCAGAAAATAATATGCAGGTGCAAAAGAAACAAATAAGGTGCCCTTGTGCTCACTGTGGCGAAGGTGTTGGCAGTTGCAGTCGCGCTACTACCTGTGATTTTAGTGAGGAATGAGTGAGGTACACAAACAGTAAGTGACGATGAGTAGGATGAACTACTGTCCAAAGTGAGGCCAAAGGGTCGATGTTGTCACCAGACCAAATATCGTTAGACCACTGTTAACAGTGCACTAGTATGTCTGCACTGTACTGTGGGTCGAAGGTGAATAGTGTTTGGGTTGGTTGCACAACAGTTGTATGTTTGGTTAATGGTGCTACACATCATTCTGCAAGCAGCAAATGTACTTTAACGCCATTAACCTTAAGTAGTGTTGACCTCGATTGTTCAAACCTTTTAGAGTTACATGAACTCTTACCATATATTGATGATTATAACTGCTTAAAAATGTCAAAGTTTGGGATTATAGCAAAGGAAACTAAGGTGGCAGTAGTATCCATCTCTTAATCCAGGTCAGTTGACCCGGTGATTGATGACAGAGCTAAAATAGATGGTTAACAAATAAAAAGCTTATGTAGAAATAGACAAGGTGACGAAGTATGTGCTTATGTAAAAATAAACACAAACGCAGTATAATGCTATCTTTTATTGGGTACGTTTCGCCCACAAAGTGAGTTTTTTCAAGTCACAAACAGATCTGCTTGGGCAAAGAGTATATGAGTATTTATAGGGCGGAGTCAGGTGGAGAATGTTGGGCAGGTTGGAACCGGGACGGACCTGCTCGGGACGGGCGAATAGGTATGTTACTATACCTGGAGTATACCTGGAGTATACCTGGAGTATACCTGGAGTATACCTGGAGAGAGTTCCGGGGGTCAACACCCAAGAGACCTGGTCTGTGACCAGGTCTCAGGATAACAATGAGGAAGTCTGTATGCTTATGTAAGAAGTGATTTAACTTGCATCCAAAGACCCCGACTTCCATGACAATAACGTGGAGATTCTATGGTTCAAGGTGTTTCTATCCGAAACCAAACCATCCTAGTAAGAACCTCTCTCCCACCCATGATCAGTTCTTAGAAAACTTATCAATGATCTTGTTCAGAACTGAGAACAAGTGTGAGGCAATAGTACCGAGAGACTTAAAAATATCTGTTATCAAGAACAAAATAATGAACAATGTAACAGGTATAAGCAAATTCTAGAACTAAATAGTTACACTCAGTTTATGAACCAACTCGGATCACTCTGTTCTCAGTCGGAGCACATTCTAACTGACAGCTTAGAGTCATGCGTCATTTCATCAGTAATTACATAAGAAAGAAGGAACACTGCAACAGGTCTACTGACCCATGTGGAGCAGGTCCATGTCCTCCCCCTGGATTAGACCAATGACCCACCCAGTCTGGTCATCCCCACTCAAGGATGGAGCACTGTACCAGACCCAGCAGCACAAGCTAGTCAGGTCCAACTCACACCCACCCACACCCACTCATGTATTTATCTAACCTATTTTTAAAACTACACAACGTTTTAGCCTCAATAACTGTACTCGGGAGTTTGTTCCACTCATCCACAACTCTATTACCAAACCAGTGCTTTCCTATATCCTTCCTGAATCTGAATTTTTCCAACTTGAAACCATTGCTGCGAGTCCTGTCTTGGCTGGAAATTTTCAGCACGCTATTTACATCCCCTTTATTTATTCCTGTTTTCCATTTATACACCTTGATCATATCCCCCCCTAATTCTACGCCTTTCGAGAGAGTGCAGATTCAGGGCCCTCAGTCTATCCTCATAGGGAAGATTTCTGATACATGGGATCATCTTTGTCATCCTCCTCTGTACGTTTTCCAGAGCATTTATGTCCATTCTGTAATACGGTGACCAGAACTGAGCAGCATAGTCTAAATGAGGCCTAACCAAGGATATATAGAGTTGAAGATCAACCTGAGGACTTCTATTATTTATACTTCTAGATATGAAGCCAAGAATTCTGTTAGCTTTATTGCGAACACCAATGCACTGTTGTCTTGGTTTTAGGTTACTGCTAACCAGGAAAATCACTACGGATCGGATAGGCCTGCACAGGACAATAAAAATTAGGTCAACTAGAAGCTTCAGTAAACAGACACTGGTAAGCGGCTACACAATTTTGATTGGATTGTGATACCAAGTTGCACGGACGTAAATGATGCCTGGGAATCATTCAGAACAACGTTCACTGTTACCCTTGATAATATTGCAACAGTTAAAGAGGTTAGGATGAAAGAAGAAATGAGCCCAGGATAATTGTTGAGATATTAGATAATATCAAATTCAAGGATCAGTTGCAAAAACGATTTAGGGCAAATAGGCCGGATGTTGCAGCGCTAAATTAATTTCAGTTTGTAAAGAACATAGTGCAGAGGCTTATAAAAGGAGAATAGACAAGGAGCTTTTGATATAAAATCGACGAATACAAAAACAATTCCAGAAAGCTTTGACTACAACTAAGAAGGCTGGAAGACAGCCATAAACCCGTAGATAAATCTAACATAGTTCTAATTATCGATGACGAGGTATGCCTGCAAATTGTTTAAATTATTTCTACACGATTTATGCATCGACAGTAGCAGGTTCACAGCCGGTTGCAACGAATACCTTTAACACAGACTCCAAAAAGTTTAAAACTTATTGCAGTAATAAAGATGTCAACCGAAACATTGCTAGTTAATAGGTGCATCTTGACTTCGTGTGAAAACAAGTATGCTAAACCCAAGTAAAAGCACCGGGCCAGATAACAACGCAGCCAAATTCCTAAAACATAATGCCTCTGAAATGCCATTTCCCATTGTGCCGCACATAATAAATTTGTCCATCACCACTAATACCGTTCCGGAGATGTTCAGGAGGCCAGAATTAATTCTGTCTTCAAGAAAAACAGTACGTCTGATGTCAGCAACTACAGGCTTGTTAGTATACTCAGTGTGATGCCCCAAATTTTCGAGAAATTGGTGTATTGTCAAGGAGTTAAGTATCTTAATGACAAAAACACTCCCAATAGTTACCAATCAGGTTTTAAGAAAGATCTTACTCGACTGACACCTCCCCAATTGATCAGAAGGACCATATGAGAGCTCAAATGTCGTTAGGAACTCTCATAAACTTAAAAAAAACCACAGTTAACCATAACATATGTGAAAAACAATAAGATATCGCCATAGGCTCCGTAGAATGGTTTAAGTTTTACCTGAGCAATAGGAAATAAATTGTCAGGCTGGACAATGCAGAATCAGAAGCCTTTCCGATTGTATATGGGGTTTTCAAGGTAGTATTCTGGGCCCTTTACAGAACTCATTTTTATGTTATGCAAATGACATGCCCATTAGTCTCAAGTATAACCTTTAGAAGTATGCAAGCGACGGTCCTCTGTTAGTCTCAGGTAAATACCCTCAAGATTTAGCTAATGTATTGTCACTAAAACTAGAGTCCTACAGTATGGAAGGTAAGACACATAGGCAACATTTAGGCAACGTTATTCTGGAACGTTTCGCCTACACAGTAGTCTTCTTCTGTCGAGTACAGAAAGTAGGCAGGAGCAGTAGAGATGTGAAGACGATGTAATCAGTCCATCACACTTGAAGTCGTAGATTTGAAGTTGTCAGTCCCTCAGCCTGGAGAAGCTCTATTCCAAAGTCTGGAACTAACTGTAGATCAAGCGACAGTGTTGAAACTTAAATACTGTCGGAAAGAGAGGTGCAGAGTAGTAGTAGTTAATTCCAGACTTTGAAACAGAACTTCTCCAAGCTGAGGGACTGACAACCTCAAATCTATGGCTTCAACTGTGATGGACTGATTAGATCGTTTTCACATCTCTACTGCTCCTGTCTACTTTCTGTACTCGACTGAAGAAGCCTACTGTGTAAGCAAAACGTTTCGGAATACAGTTGCCTAAATGTTGCCTATGTGTCTTACCTATCAACCTGTCGGTATTGTATACCATTTTGATATTCAGTCCTACAGTAGACAACAAACTATGGCTACACTTTGGGAAAACGGAAGCCATACTCTTTGGCATAAAAAGTAAATTAAATGGTAAATACTTTTAATGTCCATCACTTCAGTAACTTCAGTGAAATATCTGCAAATTCCCTTTGACCCAAACCATGTCAGAATTGTTAGAGGAAAGAAATAAATGCCAGGCTAAATTTCTTCTAAAGACTGGCACGATGTCGACCTACTAATGCTTGCAGGACTCTATGCCTTGTTCCTAATGCTATATAAATTATTCTTGTTCTCCGTGGTACTCTGCTTTAAGAAAAAAAAAAAGAGTGACGAGCTGCTGAATGTTGAAGACAGTAACGCAACTGAAGGAGGATGCGAATTTTTTTAGGAGTAATAAAAAAAGGAAATTGAAAAATTATAGAGAAAAATGTTTTCTTACCAAAAAATAGTGTGCATAATTCTAGCAACATGTTGATGTAATCAGCTTGTTTCTACCATATTTTTAAGTATTTTTCCAAAAATGTAATTTTTTTGGTTCTTGCTGTCATCCAAAACACATGATGGCAATTACTGTTTATTTTTACTCCAAAAATTACGATTTTTATGATTGTTTCACTCTAAATACACTACACTGCAACTTCTCTGAGGACTCCATTGAAGTGCAGAGAGTGATATCAGCTCAGTCGCCTGTGAGATGTCAGTAAGAGTCAAGGTGTGCAACATGCAGAAATGTGGCGCGCCATCACCATAGAGTTTTACAGAAAACATAATATATATATAACAGGATGGGGTCCACCTCTGGTGTAAATTGTGGGACCCATAGCCTCGGAGAAGTGGATAAAAAGGCTTCAAGGAGGAATATTTGGATTTCTTCCTGAAGCCGTTTGAATATTCCACTTCCCCTACCACCCCATCTTTTAAACTATTTTGTTTTTACCAATAGGAATATTTTATTACATAATATGGCACAGAAGATTTAAGAGATACATTGTTGATATAAAGGTGGCATATAAGGTACATGTTGTTACGTGTGTATCACCGATTATAAGGCGAAAATCTCATCCAGCTCCTCAGAGCTGGGGCGTGTGCCCAAAATACAGCAGGCATTACCCCTTTGAACAGCCGCACTGAGCCGCTGGAACAGAAAACTAGCTGCCCTGGGATCCCTAGTTACCCTGATGAGTCATGATTTTTGCACACTTTATTAAGTAATGATGGTTCTAATACCATGCACAGGGTATTATCAATATTTTTTTTACTGCTGTGTTTTTATTGATTTTTTTTTCTCTCCAAAAAAAGTCCTTAAAAAAACATAAACTTAAAATTTTTTTTATTATGCAATCTATTGACATTTTCGCTCAAACGACGTTGGTACCAAGATTATCAGGCGATTATCTTTCATCTGATGTCAACTCGATCATTGTACGTCTTACTAATTTTGTGGATAAGGGAGAGTTTTATGCTCTATAGAAAAGGGCACTATTTATTTTTTTCTATCTTTTAAGGCAAAAAGTCAGTATAAACACTGTAGGCTTCAAATGCTGCTTAAATCACAGTAAAAGTTCCATTGAAATTTAACCAAAAAGAAAAAAAAATTTTTTTGATCACACCTCCCTGAAATTTTTCAGAAGTAATGTCCATCATATCTTACTGCCAAGTTTTTTTAAGGTTTTAATACCAGAATGGTATTAGAAAAAATAAAAACTATTTCGTAGTGCGTACAGCAGGTGGACAGACCTCAAATATATTTTCCTGTACAGTAATAAAAGAGAGTAAGGAATTACCTGCACATGTCAGAGCTGTCCTAACCTGAGCCAGTTCACCACCTGAGGTACCTAATGAATAAGTAAGTAAGTAAATTTATTCAGGTATACACAAATACAGTTACATAGAATTATCATACATAGCAGCATATGTGTAGAGAACCTGGGATAACCCAAAAAAGTCAGACAGAGTGACTTATTTCCATTGGGGTCCTTTGAAGGGGTCCTTTGAAGGAAGCTACAGAAATGGATGAGAGTGATTTCCTGTATAGTTAACACTCGTGTTCTTATTATTGTAAGCTGATCATCTCTACTTAATGTTCATGTAAATAACTAAGTTCATTTTATTCCTGTTGTGCACACTCTTATTGCAACTGGTTTTTACACATTAAGTTACCTAGCTGTTTTAATTTTTTTAGGTTAACCATTGATTTTTACCGTAACTTACAGTTAGGCTTTACATATTAAGATATTACAAGGACCCCAATGGATATAAGTCACTTTGTCTGACTTTAGGGTTATCTAAGGCAATTTAAACATACGGTAAATTATGTATGATGATTGTACTTACGTGTACCTGTATCTTAATCAGATTATCCTAAGGTAGTTCTAAACTTTCTTGAACTTGTACCATAAGCTATTAGATGTTTATTTCATTGTTCAACTGTATAACAGCATCCAAAACTATACGTAGCAAGCCTAAATAAGGTTTAATATAGCTTTTAATATACTGCCACTTTATACAATAGTTACTAATAGATAAATCATCGTTTTCTATGAAACAGTTTGAGAGTACGGGAAATTAAAATTAAGGAGTAAATTGCACAACTTTTTTAAATTCAAATTTTGATTTCCTTGCAAGTTTACAATGTAGTTGACATATTTTAGGAAGTATATTAACACAAGCAGTTTACAGTGAGGGTTTACAATGATTTGTAGTGCAAGGAGCCACTATCATGCCTTTGCATGATAGTGGAATGGGCGGTATTCAAGAACACTTGCGTAGCTTTTTTAAAAACTCAGTGATGATTACAAAAACTGTTGTAGAAATTTTGACAGCTTGTCGTCTACTAGAATGACGGATGTCCATCAAGATTTTTTTTCATCCAGCCTCACCTTGAGTACGCATTACTTTACCACGAAGCCAGACCTCAGATAAGTATGTGCGCATTTCCCTGTTAATACTTTACAATGCCTTGTGGTTGGGTTTAGCCCCGATTCTTTTCCTTTATCTTTATTATTTTCTTCTCATCCCATCTATTCTTCAGCTATCCCCACTTCCTCCTCGCCCGTAGTGGGTCCTTACCTGTGAGTCCCTCCTGTTCTGTTGTTATGGGTGCCTAGCCAGAGCTAGATGTTCCCCACACTCTGGAGCACCAGGCTTTTTTCAAAGTTATTTCAACAAATCCTCCCACATGCAGCGAACAACGAAAGAGATTTGAAATGCGTAACAATTCGCAAACAGGTGAAATTATTTATAAACATTGTCTCTACATCCACAGCAGGAATCCAACCTATAGAGTTAGCAGGCATGTGTTTTGGGGAGAAATATGGTGCTGAGAGTAACGAGGTCGGGGCCAATCAGTGCCTGCTCCCCCACACCACAGGGTAAGAGGCAGGGTGTGTAGGTGAAGATGAGGGAACACACTGCATGTAAGCAGTGCACAAACCAACATCTTTCACAATGTGCAGGGGAAACGAATGATGTTGTGTTTGTTGTAAGCAAGAGAGTGTGAACACTATACAGTGTGCAATCTATATGTAGTGCACAGTGATTGCCAGTGCCTTCCCAAGGCGCAGTACTCGCTCCCATCCGGTTCATCATCCTCATTTCTGACAGACAGAGATGTAGTCTCAGCACCGTGTCCTCCTTTACGGATGACACTCGAATTTGTATGAAAGTGTCATCCATCAAAGACAACAAATTTCCAAGCGGAAATCAATCAAATACACAAATAACCCGCACATAAAAGACAGAAGTGTGACTTTGTCAATGGTCCAAGTCGGACCGAAACGTCGTCGTAAGCTTCTGTCTTTTATGTGCGGGTTATTTGTGTATCGTTCCAGTCACGGTATTGTGCCTTTTTGTTATTTATCAATCAAATCTTTAAATGGGCCTCGGAAAACAATAGGAAGTTCAATGAAGAAAGATTCTAATTACTCCACCATGAAAAACTCGAGGAAATTAAAACTATATCGGAGTATAAAACAAATTCCATTCACAAGATAGAGCGAAAAACTAATGTGAAGGACCTGGGAGTGATGATGTCAAAGAATCTCACTTGTAAAGATCACAACGCTGTATCTACCTCATCTGCTAGAAAAATGATAGGATGGATAATGAAAACCTTCAAAACTAGAAATGCCAAGCCCATAATTCTCTTCAAATCGCTTGTTCTCTCTAGGGTAGCCCCTCAAGGAAGGTTCCTTGATGTTGGTGAGGGGCTCTTGATTTAGGGAATTGGATCTGTGTTCCAGTTCCCCGAATTAAGCCTGAATGCCTTCCACATCCCCCCACCCAGGCGCTGTATAATCCTCCGGGTTTAGCGCTTCCCCTTGATTATAATAATAATAATAATCTCTAGGGTAGAATATTGCAATTTTGCAAGACAGGCAAAATTGCCGATCTTGAAAATATAGAGAGAACTTTCACGTCAAGTATAAGTACGATAAAGCACCTAAAATACTGGGAACTGTTGAAGTCCCTTGATTTGTACTCCCTGAAATGCAGGGAGTACAAATCACTTGGAAAATCCTAGATGGACTAGTCCCAAATCTGCACACGAAAATCACTCCCTAGGAAAGCAAAAGACTCGGCAGGGGCGCCACGAGTACGCTAGTAGAGACAGCTCAGTAAGTGCCAGGGGCCAAGACTGTTTAACTGCTTCTCAGCATACATACGGATTACCAATAGACTCCTGGTCATCTTCAAGAAGGCGCTGGACAGGCTTCTCAAGTGCGTACCTGATCACCCTGCCTGTGGTTCGTACGTCGGTTACGTGCGGTCAGCAGTAACAACCTTGTGATGAATGGTTTGAAAAACCGACAAGTTGAAGATTGAGACACTTATGCAGCATATGGGAATCTTTATTCAGGAAACGTTTCGCCACACAGTGGCTTCATCAGTCCAATACAAAGGGGAAGGCGTAAGGAGAGGAGGAGTATGAGGTAATCAGTCCCTCAGCCTGGAGTCGATGTGTTCAGTCCATCAATCTTGTAGAATGTACAGCATAGGGCCGTAGACGTGGCTTATATACTGTAGTGAGGTGACGTGAAGCAGGTGGAGGCGGGGTCATAGTGGTACCATCCACTAGTCGAAGTAGGTCTTTGTCCAAAGGTTGAACAAGTGTTGAAAAATTCTTTGTAACAAGATCCCATGATGCTGCAGTGTCTGACAGTTGTGATGAATGGTTTGAAAAACCGACTGTATTGGACTGATGAAGCCACTGTGTGGCGAAACGTTTCCTGAATAAAGATTCCGATATGCTGCATAAGTGTCTCAATCTTCAACTTGTCGGTTTTTCAAACCATTCATCACAACTGTCAGACACTGCAGAATCATGGGATCTTGTTACAAAGAATTCTTCAACACTTGTTCAACCTTTGGACAAAGACCTACTTCGACTAGTGGATGGTACCACTATGACCCCGCCTCCGCCTGCTTCACCTCACCTCACTACAGTATATAAGCCACGTCTACGGCCCTATGCTGTACATTCTACAAGATTGATGGACTGAACACATCGACTCCAGGCTGAGGGACTGATTACCTCATACTCCTCCTCTCCTTACGCCTTCCCCTTTGTATTGGACTGATGAAGCCACTGTGTGGCGAAACGTTTCCTGAATAAAGATTCCCATATGCTGCATAAGTGTCTCAATCTTCAGTAACAACCTTGTTGATGAGGCTCAGGTGCAACACGAGGCCTGGTCTCAGACCGGACCGCGGGGGCGTTGACCCCGAAACCCCCTCAAGGTATTCTCCACGTATAAAGAAAGCTCGAATAAATAAAACATCGGATAATAAAACAATTTCTAAGAAGAAAATTATTGCAAAGATCTTAGAAGTGATAATATCAGAAAATTTAATAACTTTCAAAGTTATTAACAAAGTTATTAAGTCATTATCACTTTGGGAAAGAAGGTGATAAAATGGATAATGAGAACCTTCAAATGGATAATGAGAACCTTCAAATGGATAATGAGAACCTTCAAATGGATAATGAGAACCTTTAAATGGATAATGAGAACCTTCAAATAGATAATGAGAACCTTCAAATGGATACCAATGATGATGCTCTTTAAATTACTTGTTCTCTGTAAGCTGGAATACTGTTGTGCACTAACAACCACTTTCAAGGCAGGAGAAACAACAGATCTGAAGAATGTACAGAGAACTTTCATGGCACGTTTAAGTACCGTCAAGCACCTCCCAGCATACATGAAGGGGATTACCAACAGACGCCTTGCTGTCTTGAGGAGCGAACTGGACACCTTAAGACAGTATCTGAACATCCTGGCTGTGGGTCGTACCATGGATAGCGTGCGACTGGCAGTAACAGCCTGGATGATTAGATCATGTCATGATTAGGTCATGCCTGGTCATGTCTTGGGCCAGGGCGATGACCCCCGGAAGACCCATGTAGAAAGTTACTCTCACTACTGTTATTCTCTCTACAGTCACTCTCACTACAGCCTCTTACTACAGTCACTCTCACTACAATATATCGCTACAGTCACTCTCATTACAGTCACTCCCTACAGTCACTTAGTACAGTTGTACACTACAGTCACACTCATTATAGTCACTATACAGTCACTTGCTACAGTTACTACAGTCACTCTCACTTGAGTCACTCTCTACAGTTTCTCTCACTGCATCCACTCCCACTACAGTCACTCACTAAAGTCACTCTCACTAGTCACTCACTACGGTTACTTACTACAATAACTCATTACAGTAACTCGCTAAAGTCATTCTTACTACACTCTCACTTCAGTCACTCTGGCTACAGTCTCTCACTACAGTGACTATCATTTCAGTCACTACAGCCATTCACTACAGTTACTCACTACAGTCACTCTCCCTACAGTTATTATCCTATAGATAGGAAAAATTAATTTGAAGGTCTTAGGAATGACAATGTCAGAGAATTTCACTTTCAAATATCACAACATCATTATCACATCAGCTAGGAAGATGATAAGATGGATAATTAAGATGTCTCTCTAGGATCCCCGCTGGGGAGGGCAACCTCTTCCTCTGAGCGCTGTCTTCATCTATGGTCCTCCACGAAGAATTACTCTAATCGTGTAAAGATCAAGCCCAGCAGTGGGACAGTAAACGACCCAACCGAACTATCACTTGCAACTGCTGTCAGGAGTAGCTTGCAGGTCAAGTTTTTAATGCGATTCTCTCGCTAAATGACGCTTTCATTGTCGTCTGCAATGACGATATCGAAGCCGTAACGCTGATCATGACTACTGCCACATCCACTCTTACTGAACGGGGATTCCAAGTCATGTCTTCTCCAGCCCTGAGGGCCAAGAGGACTGTCTTCCTCAAACAACTTGACAAGTTGATTACTACTCAACCCATCGATGAACTCAAGACATCAATGGAAGATCAGAATTCCTGGGCTACTGTGTGGATCACATCACCAAAATTCCTATTGCTTCTTTAATGCTGGAGATCACCTTTACTGGCGTAAACATGGCTACCCAAGCTTGCTGACGGTATTATCATCTTCTACTGCTATACCAACCCAAGCCACATCGAAGCTGAAAGATATCAACACATCTCGCAATGCTGGAACAGCTACTCTTACCTGCATACCACCAAGGACTGCCATATCACAGACAAATAAAATTTACCTCGATCTTTGGCTGTGAAGGACACGACTTCAAGACCTGTTCCACTACAGCTCCACCTAAATGCTTGAATTGCAAGAGTGATCACCAAATCTTGCTGCCACGTGCCCTTCGAGAAGAGAAAGCCTCAAGAAAAATCAAGCAGCCCAAAAAGAGTGCATCGACAAAGTCTTCAAGATATCCTGCCATCACGAGATTTCAAGCAGATACCGTCAAGATCCTCAGGGCCGCTCTGGCCTCGCCCTCCACCAACAACATACTCCCTCCTCATGTGTCTAATTTATCAACTTCTCGGTTCTCTGAACTATTTATCTACATTCCTCTGAGACACAGCAACATCATGGGATCTTAATACTGGGAATTCTTCACTTGCCTAACCCTTGGGCATGACCTACTTCCACATAGGTCAAATGTGATATCACCTACGACTGCTGCACCTCACCTGCCTACGGTATGTAAGCCACTTCTTCGTACATATGTTGTATTCTTTTCAAGATTGATGGACTGACCGCATCGATTCAAGGCTGAGGGACTGATTACCTCAAACTCCTCCTGTTCTTCACCATTCTCCTTTGTATGGACTGATGAAGCCACTGTGTGGCGAAACGTTTCCTCATTAAAGACACCCAAGTGTTGCACATGTCTAATTCATCAACTTGTCGGTTCTCTGAACCATTCATCTACATATACACAATAAGGCTTCACCAGGAGTCTTCAACTCCACCATCGAAGAACTCTTCAGTCTCAACGATATACAAAGCTTCATCCCTGATTCTCCATCCTCAGCAGACATACTCAAGATTACGTCAAAGAACATTAACCTCGCAGCTCCTGCAGATGTGATTCCTCCGCCAGAGCGCGGTACTCACGCTGACCAAACTCCAGCCAGTGACAAAACGCCCACATATCTCACCGTGCCATCTACGACCTGTACTACCACTGCTTCCGACTAGCCACCAACTTCACCTCAACTCTGCCAACCTACTGAAGCAACAGGAATATCCGAGATAGAAGACGTTTGCAACAGTCCAGGCTATGTTAGCTGGCCAGGTGTAGAGCTTTACACAGCTGCCCAATAAAGTACTGCAATGTACTGCAAAGAACCACAAGCGCGACTACAAGACGGGATCTGTCAAGTTCACTACCGACTACGAAGATCCATATACACTTCAAGAACTGCTGAAAGAACCGAAAATTTTATAACAAAAAACCCTCAGCATGTTCCAGATCAACCATGTCTCAAAAACAAAATTTAAATCCATCAAAAGCGGCTCTCCTCCTTACAAGCTAAAACTTTATCAACCATTCAATATGAAGTTAAGTGTCCCCAGCGCTTGGGCTGCGGCCCAAAGCTGGGATGTGGCTCCATAGAGATCCAGTACTGCTTGCTGACTCTGCACCTCCTGACATCGTCCACTACCACGATGAGGTACTCATACCTCTAGCCGAGACACTCCCACGACAGAGAGCCAAGGCTGATTCACCATCTGGGAAAGACCCGGCCGGGACAGTACTGGCGAATCTAAGAAGAAGAAGAAGAAGAATACGGGATCATTCAAAATAGTGGATATCAAAACAATGATGATCCTCTTTAAGTCACGTGTTCTCTTCTCAGCAGGAATACTGCTGTACACTGACAGCCACTTTCGAGGCAGGCAAGATTGCAAATCTGAAGAATATACAGAGACCTTTCAAGCACCTAAATTACTGGGACCGTTTGAAAACCCTTAACTTGAAAGATATGTCATATTTTACACCTGGAAAATCCTAGAAGAAAAAGTCTTAAATCTGTACATAGAAATCAGTCCCTACGAAAGCAAAAGACTAGGCAGGCGGTGCAACATCCCTCCAATGACAAGGTATGTCGTGAGTACACTAAAAGATAGCACAAGTGCCAGTGACTGTTCAACTGCCTCCCAGCACATATACGGGGGATTACTAATAGACTTATAGCTGTCTTTACGAAGGAACTGAACATAAAGTCAGTACCTGACTAACCAGGCTCTGGTTCGTATGACTGATAACATGCGGCCAGCAGGAACAGCCGGAATTATAAGGACCTCATTCACATGGCCTGGGCAGGAGGTGTTGACACCCCTGAACACCCTCTAGGTCAGTAGATAGTTACTCTACAGTCATTCTAGGTACAGTCACTCTCACTACAGTCACTTTTGCTACAGTTACTAGCTATAGTCACTCTTGCTACAGTTAATAACTACACTTACGCCCATTACAGTCACTCACTACAGTGGCTCACTACAGGTGCTCTCAGTGCAATGACTCTCACTGTAGTCACTGTCACTACAGTCACTCTCACTACAATCACTCTCACTACAGTCACTCTCACTACAGTCACTCTTTACAATCACTCTCACTACATTCTCTCGCTACAGTTACTCATTACAGTTATTCTCTCTACAGTTACTCTACCTATAATCTTTCTCAATACAGTCACTCTCTATACAGTTAAATTCACTCCAATCATTGTGAATACAGTCACACTCGTTACAGTCACTCTCTTTACAGGTACTCTGCTAAAGAAAACTTGAAGAAATATGACAGACCGGATAATTAAACGATTTAAACAATTTCCAAACATACAACAGAGTTGAAAATTAATGTGAAGGTCTTAGGAGAGATAATGTCAAAGGATTTCACTTTTAATTATCACAACAATGTCATTATCACATTAGCGAGGAAAATGATTAAATGGATAGAGAGAACCTTCTAAACAAGGTATACTATACCAATGATGATCCTCTTAAAGTCACCAGTTCACTGTAGGCTCGAATACTGTTGTACACTAACAGCTACTTTCAGGGCAGGCGAAACTATAGATCTGCACTATACAGAGAACTTTCACGTCACGTATAAGTACAATCAAGCACCTTCTTTACTTACACTGTTTGAAGTCCCTTGACTTGAAAGATATTTCATAATTTACACCTGGAAAATCTTCGACTTACTAGTCAGAATTCTGTTCACAGAAATACTTCCAACGACAACAGAAGACTAGGCAGGTGGTTCAACATACCCACAATGAAGAACAGGTCTGCCTTGAGTACACAATAAGTGCCAGTTGAGTAAAATTGTTCAACTGCCTCCCATCATTCAGAAGGGGAATTACCAGTACATCCCTAGGTGTCATCTGCAAGGAACTGTACATATACATAAAGTCAGTCAGTGCCTGACCTGCTGGACTGTGGTTCGCACGGTGGATATCGTGTGGAGGAGGACTCAGTTGACACAACAACACAGACCAGCAGGGTTATAACGGCCCCAGCACTTACACCAGACACTGATGCACAATCTGCCCCCGCAGAGGCTGACCGAAACGACCAATTAGGTTCCAACGCTGCCCAGAGTGTAGTAGTTTCTGAGCATTCTGCTCAGTTTGCTCTTGTACCCTTTCCACAATGAGTCCTCACTGTCTCCTACCGGCAGTGGCATGGATATGCCGGCAGATGTTGATATGAATGAGGCATCTGACGTGTCCCTGATGTCAAAAGAAGAGACTGATTCGTCAGTCACTGTCACCAGCACTAACAGCATTGGAGATGACCAAATATTCTGTACTCAGAAAACCACTCAGGGCTACAGCCCGTCCTACCTTAACGAGTCGAGTAGGGAGAACTTGCACACACACCTTGTAGCTATAATCTCAGACACCAACTCCTGGATGTTGAACTATGCAACCACACTCCCTCCAGATATCATCCTTCTGAATGAGACAGCTGTCAGACCAGACCAACATATAATGCTACGTAGTGACAGTACACTCGAGAAATCGAGAGGGCTTTACAGTGGGGTGGCCGTACTAGTGAAACAAGGATATGCATGCCGCAACATCCATGTTGTATACGTGCCTCTGGAGATCTGGAGTTTATCTGGAGAGAGTTCCGGGGGTCAACGCCCCCGCGGCCCGGTCTGTGACCAGGCCTCCTTAGGTCAGTGTCCCAGGATGCGACCACACACCAGTCGACTAACACCCAGGTACCCATTTTACTGATGGGGAACATAGACAACAGGTGGAAAGAAACACGTCCAATGTTTCTACTCTGGCTGGGAATCGAACCCAGGCCCTCGCCGTGTGAAGCGAGAGCGTTAACCACCAGGCCACCAGAGCCCTCTAGATGCTCTGGATGCAACTTTCCAACAATTCCAGGATCAGTTTCTGAAAATTGACCGCTGTCTGAAAATTCTTCCAACTCTTGCATGAAACATCTTGCTACAGGGGAATTTCAACTTAAGACACATAAATGGAGGAATGTAGCAAATGGTTTCGCAGAGATAACCCCAGGAGGCAGCTCGGATGAAAATTCACACAAACACATGAGCTATTAAATCTCTGCACCAAATTCACCTTAAGCCAGCAAACAGTGAAGCCAACAAGACTGGAAAATACACTCCACCTCATCTTTTCTAAAAATAAGGACCTGGTACGAAATTTAACAGAATCAGATCATGTACGAATGGTATATAATACCGACAAGATGAGAGTAAGACACATGTGCAACATCTGGGTATCTTTATTGTAGACGTTTCGCCATCCAGTGGCTTTATCAATACAAATTCTAGGACATAACTTGAAGACAGTAGAACTATGTACAGAAGATGAGGTAATCAGTCCCTCAACCTAGGAGTAGGTGCGAACAGCACCATAGTCGTGGAGATTCTGAAGCAGAAGAAAGAATCCTGGCGCTTATATAGTAACGTCAGGTGTAGCAGACGAGGGCATATTCACTGGTAGGCGGGATTCCCCAGTGGAAGTAGGTCCTTCCCAAAGAGATGGGTTAGTTGTAGTAGTAGATGTCGTAGTCGTGAAGGTTATGTACATGTCCTCAGAATTAAGATTCCATGATGTTGCAGTGTCTGACAAGTTGTGTACGAATGGTATATAATACCGACAAGATGAGAGTAAGACACATGTGCAACATCTGGGTATCTTTATTGTAGACGTTTCGCCATCCAGGTACAGACATGTATGGGCAGGGATTCTGGCAACATAAGTACATCATTTATGAGACTGCCTTCACCAAATTCAACTTCAATAACAAAAACATATAGTGAAAAGTCCTGACTTAATCAACCCTTCTATTTACACATCGATGCCAGCGGTTATGCTGTGGGGCGGTGTTACTTCAGAAATCCCCTTCTACTGATATTTTGCATCCTATATCTTATTTTTCTTCAAAGTTAAAACGTCACCAGAAGAATTACGCCACTGTAGAGAAAGAAGCTCTTGCCCTAGTAATATCTTTGGAACATTTTGACATTTATCTGGGAACCTCCCCCCATAAAATTATGGTATTTTCTGATCACAACCCTTTAATTTATATTAATTCTATGAAATCAAAGAACACCCGGATCCTCAGGTGGGCTCTGAGGATCCAACCTTATCTGATTAGTATTCAACACTTAAGTGGATCCCTTAACATAATTGCTGATGCTCTTTCTCGCCTCTGAAAAAAATGTATACCTTAAAATGTAAAGTTAAGAAATGAGTACTCTTAGAGCCTAAATTATATATGTATTTTTGTTAATGATTTTCTTTTATATTGACAGTATGACTATGAAAGCCGTTTCGTTGATGGGACGAAGTATTTTTTTTTTATATTTTATTTAAAAACTTTACAGCTTGATATTAAATAAAGATATAAAATGGGTACAGTAGGATCCTCAATCCTACACAACATACACTAACAATCCTACACAACATACACTAACAATCCTACACAACATACACTAACAATCCTACACAACATACACTAACAATCCTACACAACATACACTAACAATCCTACACAACATACACTAACAATCCTACACAACATACACTAACAATCCTACACAACATACACTAACAATCCTACACAACATACACTAACAATCCTACACAACATACACTAACAATCCTACACAACATACACTAACAATCCTACACAACATACACTAACAATCCTACACAACATACACTAACAATCCTACACAACATACACTAACAATCCTACACAACATACACTAACAATCCTACACAACATACACTAACAATCCTACACAACATACACTAACAATCCTACACAACATACACTAACAATCCTACACAACATACACTAACAATCCTACACAACATACACTAACAATCCTACACAACATACACTAACAATCCTACACAACATACACTAACCAATTATTAACAACACATTGTAATTGACATAAAAGAGGTTACCCATATACACTCACAAAATTTTCTATATAACATACTATGATAAACAATATAAACTATAACTATATAAACTATATAAAATATAAACTATATACAACTTTCAAATTTGTATAGTTAACATAGTATGACATATGACAAAGGTTCACAACCTTCACAGGAGATAATCAGAGTAATAACCTACATCACAATCTCAGTTATACAATTACATGCTCTTCCCAAAATTAACACCTTATGCTAAATAAATATTAACAAATATTACTAAATATTACTACAGCCTCTTCCAACGCCTGAGCACATTATATAAAATCTGAGACTAAACCATACTGTCCCATTACAAACTTATTAACGAGGCATTACAATTTATGGAAGTCATTAGCGTTCCATCTCGCAGCAACTGGATGAGCACATTATATAATGTTAAAATAAAGTCAGTACACTCGCTAAAAACCCACAACACTCAACACAAACATAATTTAATAACCTCTCATTGCGATACAATTATCGCACATGAAATATTCTCAATAAAGGCTACAAACGCACACTCTACATAAGCCCTAAAGCTCTTCACGGTCTTAAAACTATAATCTTGACACCATTCACACTTAATACATGAAGAAGGTCATGACGACCCTGACACATCAAACACAGAATTCTCCATTCGGTACTACGTAATTACTTGATATCACCTTTGCTTTCTGTGCCCACTTGCATGCTACATACACGTATGCCACTCATCTACACCTTCATATACCCACATACACCTTACTCTCACCCCTCCCCAGGAGGCGACCCCGCTGTGTCCCCCTGAAAACCCCCTTCCCGTATGTAATCCCCAACCCCCCCCCCCTTACTCACTCAGCCCAAGTCGTAGATTGATGAGAAACCCTAACGTTAACATTCTATACCCTTCCGAAAAATCCTTCTCCCATCTCCTCCCATACAGTTCTCTATTACGACACATCGTACGATAAACCGTTACCGCTAGTACCCGCCTCCGCACCTCACAATTCCCCCTCCCCCTCATCACCCACGATATATATATATAATCCACTATTATATAATCCAAAGCTCTTATAACACTCTCATCGAACCCTCCCACATCTAGGCTTAGTGCACGCAGAACCGACACCCCTCGGCCCCCCACCCCCTGTACTACCCTACTTAACCAATACCTAACACCCTCCAGTCCCCCACAAAAGTATACTGCATGGAACGCCGTCTCATCCTCCCCACAGATTCCACACCTTCCGCCCACAATTACCCCTCTGGTTCTTAAAACCTCCCCCGACGGTAGTATGCCATGCAAAAAACGATACATTACCTCCCTTACCCTAGGCTTTAACTTCAACTTGCTAAACCTATACCAAATACTCTTCCATGCGTACATGGGGAACAATCCCTCAACTGGTACAACAATCCTGTCTACAAGCAGCTTACACAAAACCCCTACTCGAATTTTCCTAGATTCTCTAACCAACATCAAAGCCCTCAAAATAGTTTCACATTCCCTCAACTCCACGTCATTCGCTGCCTGACCACGGTCGAGTGAGGTTGTGCGCTGCACCCCTCTGCTGTTCAGGCGAGCTACCTTGTATCAACATGGCGCTGAGTGTGAGGAGGCGCGTAAATACCATTGGTATTGAGCTGCTTCGTGGGGCGATTTCACCCTCTTCAGTGCAAGTCTTACTCCCAACAATCATTAGGGAGACCTATGGAATCCAGGACGATGAGGTGTATGGTGTAGCCCTCAATGGGGCTCATAGAATCTTCGTCAAACTGAATTCCACGTCCGTGTATGAGTCTTTGGTGACGAGGTTCCAAGACGTGAGTCTTGATGCTACTCCAGCTGTGAAGGTGCGTTTGATCGACGTATCTCGCCACTTTACGTGGGTTAAGATACGTAATGTCCCATTTGAGGCAGATGAGGCTGACATAAGGAGTGTTTTTGAGACATATGGAACCGTACATCTGGCACAAAAGGGCAAGTGGACGGCAGGTGCTTACATGGGACGTCCAGAGGGTACCTTTTCCCTGAAGATGACTCTGAGACATCCCATACCGTCTTACGTCGTGTTGGAGGACTTCCGGACGCAAGTTATGGTATCGTATGCCGGACAGAGACGTACGTGCAGAATATGTGGGGCGTACGACCATATGGCGGCAGAGTGCGTGAAGCTGAGGAGGGCGCCAGCGCAAACTGGTGAAGCACCAGTTACCAGCGTGATAGCTGTTGAGAGCCCAGTGCGCAAGCAAGGGCCTGGGCGTTTGTGGAGTGAAGAGGTGGAGGATTCCAAAGAGGAGAATGGCATGTGTGAGGTAAGCTGTGATGTAAAAGGATCTGTTACTACACAAAGGAAAAGTACAGAAGTGCAAGTGCAGGAGGAGGTGCAGGCTCTAGAGGAAGAGCTTCAGGAAGTGTTAAGGACATTGACACCGCCTGCAGAGGATGTTGTTCCTGAGCTGGTGAGAGACACGGCGGTGCCTGTAGAGGAATGTAAGGATAAAAAACATAGCAGGGTTGACGGGCCAACTAGTAAGAGAGAGTTGTCGCCGTGTGCTGTGGAACGGGGCGTGGTGGAGGTTGAGGTTCATCGTGAGGGAACCTCAGAAGATAACATGGATGTAGAGGGCATCACGAGGAAGAGAGCGGCGGCGTCAGACTCAGATGATGTCCTGACGCCGGCGCAGAGGTCTGGGAGGAAGGAAGAGCAATGTCGAAGCAGTCACGATAAGAGGCATCGCAAAAAAGGGGGAGGGGTTGATGGTGTGAAGCCTTGTGCTGGCTCTGGGGCAGGAGGCCCTGGGATGAATGAAGAGAGGAGGAAGGGTTGGAAACTATAAAGAGGCCTTAGGTGTATGACTGTGAACGTAAATGGACTGTGTAATAGTGTGAAGAAGGAATGGTTTCGAATGTTTCTGTATAAATATAGGGTGGATGTAGTGTTCCTGCAAGAACACAATTTCAAGGAGGGAAGAGTGCTCGAGGTGGAGGGGTTTCAGGTCATGACTCTGCCATCTGCACATCTGAAAGGTGGTGTGGGTATATTGATCAGGGAGGCAAGCCCGTTTGTGTTGCTAAGAAGTGAGGGGGGAGGAGGGGGAAGAGTATTGCGCGTGGATGGGTGGTGGTTGGGACAGCGGGTATCTTTTGTATGTGTGTATGCACGGAGGATTATACAGCTGGGGGGGGGAAAGGCATTGATTTGGGGTGAGGAGCCCCTCACCAAAAAGGAACCTTCCTTGAGGGGTTTGTATGTGAAGAACTAGTTTTCTTCTTACGTGGTTTACCTGCAGTGGCTGTCGTTGGTGGCGACTGGAACTGCGTTATTAGGAGGACTGACGTGGAACCACAAGGGGCGGGGCACGTGTCGGCGGCCTTGCGAGATCTTTTGAGGGATATTCAGTTGCGGGATGCGGTTGGAGGAGGGGCGTGGGAGGTAGAGCACACTTTTGTAAGACGGGGTTACGCTGCTAGGTTGGATAGGCTGTATATATCTCAAGGGGTTGGGTTGACATTTTTCCGTACAATAGAAGTAGCTTATTCGGATCATCGGGCGGTAGTAGCAGAGGTGGCGTGGGAGTCACTAGCAGGTATATCTAGGGGATATTGGAAATTAAATACAAGTGTGTTAGGTGATGAGGAGGGGATAGAGGGATTTGCAACGCTGTGGGAGGGGTTACGTGCAGAGATAAAAGGGGTAGAGGATGTGGTGATGTGGTGGGATGGTGTGGCTAAAGAACGGATTAAGCAATATTACGTAAAGGAAGGGAAACGTATCAATTCTTTAAAATATGGGCTTGCTAACTATTTGGAGGATAGATTACGGGGTTGTTATGCGAGGGGGGCGGTGGCGGGCACTTATCCAATGGATGAAATTATGGCAATTAAAGGGAGGCTGCGTGAGGTACAGGATGAGAGGTTCCAAGCGGTGCGGGTACAGGCAGGGGTGGAAGAGGTGTTATGGGGCGATAGACCTTCATCGTGCGTATTGCGTAGGCAGAAACAAAGACAGCAGGCAATGACTATTCCATGGTTGGAGGTTCATGAATCGATAGGAGGGTACAGGGAGGGGCAGGTCATACAAGCTACGGAAGGAATGGGGGCGTTTGCTGACAAGTGGTATGAGAAGTACTGGCAACGAGAAGGGGTAGAGGATGGGGTTTTAGAACAGGTGTGTGGGAGTGTGGTATGTCAGTTGCGTAACAGTGATAGGGAAGCACTGGGTGGGGAAATAACTGAGGGGGAAATATGGAGGGCTTTAAGTGGAATGCGAAAGGGCAACGCACCGGGAATTGATGGACTCCTGGCAGAGTTTTATCAGCAGCATTGGGAATTATTGAGGCATTTTCTGGTTAGGTTATTAAATTGCATGAAGGAGAGAGGTGAGCTGGGTGAGAAGCAGGCAACGGCTGTCGTTGTATTGGTACCGAAGGGTAAGGGGCAGCATACGCTTCGGGATTACCGGGCGATCTCGTTGTTATGCGCAGATTATAAATTGTTTGCGAAGATTTTGGGAAATCGGGTCAAGTGTGTGGTAGGGCGGGTAGTATCAAAAACTCAGTTTGGTTTGCCAGGGAGGTCTATGGTGGAGGGGCATGGGTTACTTAGGGATTTCGTGGAGGCAAAAGGGGGGGGGGGAGGGAGGGAGGTTTGGTGGCGCTCGATTGGCAAGGGGCATACGATAGAGTGGATCGGAAAGCATTGAAAGCCATCCTCAGGGGTCAGGGGTTTGGGGAAGAAATAGTGGGCTGGGTTGACGCGTTGTATGGAGGTGCAATGGCGAGGGTACAGATTAATGGTCGATTGGGTGGGAAGATTGTAATGGGTAGGGGACTTAGGCAGGGGTGTCCTATGTCACAATTATTGTTTGCGTGCGTACAGGACCCCTTTTATAGATTGATGGAGCAGCGTATGTGTCACGTAGTGGGACCAGGGTGTGAGGTTGCGAGGGTTTGGCTAGTTTTAATTGGATATGTGGATGATACAACTGTTCTGATCAGGGAGGGGATGTCAATGGACACATTAGACGGGGTAGTACAAATGTTCGCAGGGGCAACTGGTATGAGGGTAAATTCAGATAAATCCATGGTCATGGGGTTAGGAGCTTGGGCGGGTAGGGTTGATTGGGGTAGTGCAGTTGTGAGGAGGCAGGTGAATTCGCTAAAAATCTGCGGTCTTATTTATGAAGACGATCTACCTGTGGCACGCATGGAAAACTCGCTTAGGATGGTAGAAAGGATTCAGGGACGCTTGGGTGCATTGCGACCTTATCATTTGACCCTTGTGCAGCGTGCCATTGTTGTTAATATCTTACTGTATAGCAAAGTATGGCACGTGGCAGCCGTGTTCCCATTAACTGGGCCAGCAATAACGAACATACTTAGGAAGGTTTTTAAATTCTTGTGGGGTTCGAGCTGTGATTGGATTAAGAGGGATGTGGTAATGTTACCTGTAAGTAAGGGGGGGCTGGGATTGCTGGACTTAAAGCGGAGGGTCAAATGTGTCTTCATTAAAAGGGAGGTGATGAGGGAAAGTGTGGGTGGGGGGGGGGTTTGGCCAGGATCCATAACAGATTGCAACGGATGTATACAGGAGTTGAGTTGCATGAGTGTGAAACTGTGTTGAGGGCTCTGGCGTGGGATCGAGAGCCAGCAAAGGTTAAAATAGGTAGGTTGTGTAGATTGTTAGCCGGGAGGGTTGTAGCGCCTGTAGAGGGAATTTTCCCCATGTATGCATGGGGAAGTATATGGAATAGGTTGAGTAGGATGAGGTTGCAACCTCGTGTTCGGGATGTAATGTATCGTTTTCTGCACGGCATTTTACCGTCGGGTGTGGTTCTACGGGATAGACGAGTCGTTGACGGGGGGGAGTGTGGGATATGTGGTGGGGAGGAGTCGGCTTTTCATGTAGTATACTTTTGTGATGGACTGAGGAGTGTCAAGGGGTGGTTAAATAGGGTGATAAATAGGATAGGAGGTAAAGGAATTTCTGTATTGAGAGCATTAAATCTCGACGTGGGGGGTTGGGAGGAACGTGTAATCAGAGCTGTGGGATACATTATGGCAGATTATATCTATATAGTGTGGGGATTGCGGGGCAAACAGGTTACTGAGGTGAAGAGGAGGGTGTTAGCGTTAACGTTCTATAAAACGGTATGTAGAAATAAGGAAATTTATGGGAGGAGGTGGGTGAAGGATTTTTCAGAGGGATATAGGCAACTTACGTTACAGGTTTTATTAGACTTGTAATATACGAGGGAGGGGAGGGTATGATTGGAAAGTGTTGCTGGGGTAGGGAAGTCATGGGTGAAAACAGGGTTGCCTCCCTGGTAATGGATGAGTGATGCATGAGTGAATAATATGTGGACCACGGGTGCTAGCACCTGTGTAGCTGGCCAGTTTTTGTGTGACTGGACTTTATACTTATTATACATATTGTGTGTGGTAATATTGATTTTTTTTTATATTTTATTTATAACCAATACAGTATACATAAATATAAAAATAAAAGGAAACAGTATGGATCTCAATCCTGAAGGTTCGGCCATTGACATAAGAAAACCAAACACATAATAAACTAACACAAATGGATTGCACCTATATACTTGCAAGATATATCTGTATAACATACAACAATAACTTACGGCAATAACATAGCTACAAATAAACACCGTAACAGGGTCATGAACTGACAAAAACATTCAATGACTCAAAACCTAACTTCCATATAAATTTTACATTTAACATGACATATGACAAAGACTCATACAATTGAAAATAATATATACAAGAAAATGTAACAGTTACTTCCAGCCTTCTCATTAATCAATAAACCAAAACCTAACATCATAATCCTACTAGAACATCTACATACTTATCCCTAACATTACAGCTTTACATTACCAAAATACAAATAAACATACAAAGAAAAGAGCTTAGATCTCAAAACCGACTCATTACATTTACACTTAAACCCGTGTACAACAATCTCAGACACAAAAGGAATGCGTCTAAAAAAAATTACTTCATATGGTAAAGAACGATATCGTTGTATAATGCTATACAAAGTGCATTGAAATGACAATTGAAACAAAGTAACGAAAGGGAACATACAACAAGCATTTGTTGAATACATATAAACCTACACATCACATACACCACAGTACTATCTTTGTATAACATCTTTGAGGACAAAAGGAGAATCCAGACATACTTAGATCATGCCTTGTGTCACCTCAAACCATCAAACACACAAATACTGTGAGATGTACCCTCTCACACATTATACACACAATCATGTAGTGTAAACACCACTACTTACATATTAAATTCGATACCTTCTGAAAAACAATGTGAATAACATATGTTACACAACTACCCAGACCAAACTCACATCACAACAGAAGCTTATTTATTATATTACCAAACATACCACACACGCTAACATCTATACACATTTCCATACTCAAGAAAACTAGCCCGCCGCAACCCCTTACTTTACACTTAAATCTCTTAAATCCTTCAACCTGAATCTACGATAACCTTCAGTAAATGCTGTCTCCCATCTTCCCCCATAAAGATCCCTATTGCGGCACTTTGTTCTATACATCGTGGCCCCTAACACTCTTATCCTTTCCTCGACTCCCACCTCCCTCATTGCCCAAGATATATAAATAAAATCAGTGACCACATACGCAACCGCATTCACCACCTGCTGACTCCCCCCACCTATATCTAAACTTAACACCCGCAACACCTGTAACCCTTCCCCACCCACTAACCTAACTACCCTACTTAGCCAGACCCTCACATCTTCTAAACAAGTACAAAAGTACACAGCGTGAAATATGGTTTCCGGACATCCACACGCTTTGCACTCCCCACCTTCCCTTAATCTCCTATTAAATAACACAACCCCAGACGGCAAGATCCCATGTAAAAACCTAAACATAACCTCCCTGACACTTGGTTTTACACGTAGTTGTTGAAGACATTTCCATACAGAACCCCATGCATACATAGGGTATGCCCCCTCAACTGCCGCCACCACAGACCCACCCCCCACCCTCTCAAGAACCTTCAATTTAAGCTGTTTCGGATCCCTTACCTTCAGTAAAACTCGCAACATAGCCTCCCCAAACATTAAATCCCTACCCCTCCACCACCGTTGCATATCCATGCGCAGTCTTTCAAGGCCTCCCCCCCTCACCCCCTCCCTCACAAACCCCCTTTTCAGAAACACACTCAACATACGCTTCTCAAGAGGTATAAGCCCCAGCCCCCCCTGGCTAACGGGAAGCGACACCACCCCTCTACTTAGCCAGTCACAACCCGATCCCCATATAAATCTGAATACCCGCAGTTGCAACCGTTGCACCTCACACCGTCGTAACGGATATATTGCCACCACGTGCCATAACTTGCTATACAACAGGACATTCGTGACTATAACCCTTTGATGCAACGATAATTGCTCTGCCCTCAAAACTCCATCCACGGTGCGCCTCGAATTTGCCTCTTGTGCATCCCTATCATTCCGCATGTACACTATCCCACATATCAACAGCTGATCTACCACACGCCACCCACCCTCAACAGTCTCACCATTATGTACACTATCCCCTAGATCCAAATACTTGGACTTTACTACATTAATTTTCATCCCTGTAGCCTCACCAAAAACGTCTATCACCCTTTCTACCTTATGTAAATCCCTCACATCCCTCACCAAGACAGTCGTATCATCCACGTAACCCACTATACCCGCTTCCCCTGCACGTGCAACACCAACCCTCGCTCTCGCTATACTCCACCTAACTGCCCTATAAAAGGGTTCTTGAAGACATGCAAACAAAATTTGCGACAGAGGGCATCCCTGTCGCAAACCCCTTCCCATCTGAATGCTATCACCTAGTCGTCCATTAACCTGTATTCTCATAACTGCACCCAGATACAAAGTTTTTGCCCAAGAAACAATTTCCCTCCCGAAACCCAACCAACGCATAAAACTCCATAATGCATCCCTTTCTACGCTATCATAAGCAGCTCTCCAATCCAGAGCCAAAACACCCCCTCCCCCCTCCCCCCTATGCTCTATAAAACTCCTAATAGCTCCATGCCCTTCATACATTGATCTACCCGGTATGCCATATTGTCCTCTATCAATTACTTTACCTAAAACCTGTTTGATTCTGTTCCCTAATACCCTTGCAAATAACTTATAATCACCGCACATAAGCGATATTGCACGGTAATCTTCTACCTTGGTCTGTCCACCCTTTGGCACTAATACAACAACAGCAGTCCTTTGCTGCTCACCCATTGCCCCATCTTCCTTCATTACATTGAACAATCTGACTAAAAATCTCCTCAATACTTCCCAGTTCTTAACATAAAAATCATTAGGCAACCCGTCTACACCCGGTGCCTTACCTAAACTTGCACCTACTATAGCTCTCCAAATTTCCCCTTCCGTAATCTGTCCTTCCAAAGTCTCCCTATCTCTACCATCAAGCTCGCATTGCACATAACCACCCATTTCCCTTAAAGCATCATCTCGTATACCCACATGTTGTGCATATGACCTAAACCATGCATCAATATATCCACTCATACCTTCAGTCGACATCAATACCTGCCCTTCCCTATACCCTCCCATCCCCACTTGAACTGTTAATCCCATCATCTCCGTGGCTGCCCTCCTCTTCTGCTGTCCCCTTAACGCACACGCCGAAGGCCGATCCCCGTAGAGAACCTCCTCCAACCCTCCAGCCACACGTGCACCATCAAATCGATCATTATGCAAACCCTTAATGCGTTGCTTTAAATCCTCTATTTCCTCCACAGGGTATCTCGCACCATCACCCACATAACAATTGCGTAACTGTCCTTCTAAATACCCCTGTAGCCCATATAAAAGTTGATTACTTTCCCTCCCAAGCCGAACATAGTAATCCCGAATACGTTTCTTAGCTACCACATCCCACCACCTAATCAAGTCTCTATCCCCAGGAGCCCCTGCTAACAAACCCTCCCAAAAACACTCAAAAGATTTCCTATTCTCCTCCCCTTTTAACAATTTAACATTCAATTTCCAATAACTACAACCCCTCTTAGGTAAACCCTCCCACCCTGCGTCCACAAGAACTCCTCTATGATCAGAAAACACCACATCTAAAACACGCACACTATTAACTACGATGGTGCGTGACACGTACACTCTATCAAGTCGCGCCGCATATCCACGACGTACAAAAGTATGCTCAACCTCTCCCCCCCCCCACCACGTCCTTTAATCCCACCCCTGACATTAAATCTCCCAATACCCCTGAAAAGTACCCACTTCCCCGAGGTTCTACATCCTTACGCCGGATCACGCAATTCCAATCCCCGCCTACAATAGCTACTTCAGGGAGTGACCTCAAATAATAAATTAACACCTCTTTCACAAAGGTTGCTTTTACACGCCCATCATTCTCAGCTGGACCATACACACACACAAAAGCCACCTTCACCCGTCCCCATAGCCCTTCCACCCTTATTATCCTCCCCTCCCCCCCTTCACTACGTCTCACAACAAACGGGCTAGTCTCCCTGATCATGATGGCAACGCCACCTTTCAACCGAATTGCATTCTCCATGTACACATTATATCCTTCTATCCGCAATTCACTACCACATTTATGATTGTGTTCCTGTATGAACACAACGTCCACATTATTACGCACCAATAAATCACGTAACCATGCACACTTTCGTACAGTTCGCAAACCATTAATGTTTATTGTGAGGCACTTAAAATCGACAATGATGGTTTTCCTTTCGACACTGAATGTTTTTCACTAGATTTTTTGTTTCCAATTTTCCCTTCCCCTCCTTTTGAAGCACTCCTGATCATCCCCTGTGCTTTGGGTACACAGGACCCTTTCTGTGCCACATCCGCCCATGATTTCTTCCCTGATCTTTGGGCTGGCGTTAACACATCATCAGAATCTGAAAGTGTAACAGAGCGCTTTCGTGTTACACTTTCTACCTGCATTTCGTCGTCCACAGTGCAATCCTGGTGAATTTCCACCTCCACCGTTTGTTTCAGCAAGGCGTCAGTGGCGTCCACTACCAGCTGCACGTCGTGATCCACGTCCGCCGTCGCAGCCTGTCCCAAGTCTAGGGATGGTGCCGTCGCAGGACTCATGCTGTCCTCCGTAAATAATTCGTCTAACACAGAGACAATGGATGTCTCCACATCATTGGCCTGCTCTTCTCGCGAAGCCGTTTCCACCTCTGGGGCTGCCTCCAAAGGAGGCGACACTTCCGGGAGTGTAGCACACACCGTGTTCAGAGACCTCTCAACCTCTTCGCTCCAAGACAATCTTGAGGGTTGCACAGGCGCTTCAGGCACATCTTGCCTTATACCTTCCTCCCCTAAATCCTTGCTCTGTTGTACAACCCTGGCACCTCGTCTCCTTTCACACTGCACCGCCAAATGATCGTATGCTCCACACAACCTACAAGTGCGGCGTTGCCCTGCATAAGTCACAAAAACTTGAGTCCTGAAGTCTTGCAGGATCACATATGAAGGGATTGGATGTCGTAATGTCATTTTTACCGAAAAAGTTCCCTCAGGTAGTCCTTCATATGGGCCATCAGGCCACCTCCCTGCTGTAGCCATGTGTATGGTGCCGTAATTACTCAGGGCAGCACGTATATCAGTCGCATCAGCCTCAAAGGGTACATTTCTCACTTTTACCCATGTATAATGGCGGGACACATCGTGTAGCTTCACAGACACAGCCTGGTTAACCACCAGATTGACCTCTTGATACTTGTCGACGACATTCTCGTAAACTTGAGCTGAGCTAAACTTTACAAAGATTCTTGTCACACCATTCATCGCTACACCGCACAAATCCTCGTTGGCGATACCATAGGTGTCTCGGATTATCGCTGGCAATAATATCGCCATTGATGGTCCAAGCACTGCCCCACGAGTTAATTCCAAACACACAGTGTTGACGCGGCGTCTGGCTGCCTGCGCCATGTTGAGAAAATGAAACTGCCACCGAACAGCTATAGAGGGCAGCAGTGTAGAACACGTCCTCTCTACTCAATGGCTGAGAGACGAATATGATAATATTGATTTACGGTAATGACATTGTAATTTGGAGATTTGCTATAATAATTGCATGTATTTGTTCCAACTTGTTTTCTAGGTGCCTTGCACTGCATAGTGTTGATGCTGTGATCATGCACTGTGTCCAGAGATATGATGTGATATGTTTGTATTAATGTCTGTGCATTATTGTTCGTCACTGGTGTTCTGCAATTTTCAGTTTTGTTTTGAAAGTAAAGAGTTTAATGCACGTCAGATAGTGTAAATAAAGTTGGGCAACAGTGGTGTTATAGGTTTTTGTGGTTAGGTGTGTGCTAGGCACAGTCTTTATGTGTTACTTATGTCATGGTTATATTTTATGTTGTATTGTACTGTTGTCAATAGCACTATGTAATGTCCATATAAGCTGTATAGAGCTTGAATGTCATAGTTGAAGCTGTGTTATTGTTTTAACACTGGAATTGCATGTTTAAATGTGTAAAGGCTTACATGTGTTGGATTTTGAGACTAAGTTTATTCTTATGGTTTTGTAGTAATTTTGTATGTCTTTGTGACTTTTCTATATCACCATTGTTGTGTAATACATATTGTTATGTAACTGAACTATTAGGACAATTACATAAATTAATGTTTTGATCATTGCTGTGTGACTTTAGATTAGGCAACATTCATTGTTTATAGTATGTTAGGTTGTAAATAGTGGGGTGGTTGGATATCCACGGGGGGGGGGGGGGTAATATGTCTGTATAATATGTTCAGTGCAATGAATTGCATGGTCTGTAGTCGATTATTAAGTACCATTTCGAGGGATGTGTATATAAAAGTGTTGTTCATATCATGTAATTCTGTTGGGTAGCTCCAACAGGTTTGGGTAAGTGATAGGATGAGGGAGCAGGGAGGAGGGGGGGGGTACCTACACGGAGTTGTAAGTGTGGTGTGTAACATTAGCTGTAGGGAGGATTGTGTTAATTTATAGACTTAAATGAGTTTTACATATTATATTTTGTAATGTCATGTTTTAAATAAAATATAAAAAAAAACTCCACACCACCATACAACTTACACAACCTATCATATACTTTTCCCAGCTGCCCTCCACTCACACTTTCGCGCAAAACCTCCCATTTAAGAAACACACATTTAATCCTCCTTCTCAGATCCATCAACCCCAACCCACCCTGGCGCACAGGTAACATTACAACCTCTCTCCTCAGCCAATCGCACCTTGAACCCCACAAAAAGTTAAACACTCGTCTCAGAATTCCCACAATCGCCGTCCCTGTTAATGGGAACACGGCTGCTACGTGCCAAACCTTACTATACAATAATACATTTATAACAATCACTCGTTGCACGAGAGTCAGATGATGAGGTCGCAATGCACCCAGACGCCCCTGAATCCTTTCCATTAATCTATTCGAGTTTTCCTCTCGAGCAGCGTCCAAATCATCCTTATAGGTGATACCACAAATTTTTAAAGACACCGTTTGTTTTCTCACAACGTTACATCTCCCCGCCCCCCTCCACCCAATCACCCAACCCCATGATCATTGACTTCTCTCTATTTACCTGCATCCCTGTTGCATTTCCGAACTGTTGCACAACATCATCCAAAACACCCAACGCCATCCCCTCCCGAACCAGGACTGTTGTATCGTCTACGTATCCTATTATTCCCGGCCACACATTCCCTACCCCTCCCCCCATACCTCCACTCGTGTCACATACACAACGTTCAACCATTCTATAGAAGGGGTCCTGAATGCACGCAAACAACATTTGTGACATGGGACACCCCTGCCTAAGTCCCCTACCCATTACAATCTCCTCCCCCAAGCATCCATTAATCTGTACCCTCATCTTGGCTCCATTGTACAACGTGGTTACCCAATTAACTATTTCTTCCCCATAACCCTGCCTCCTAAGTATAGCTCCCAATGCTCCTCTTTCCACCCTGTCATAGGTCCCCTGCCAGTCTAAAGCCAACAACGCCGCCCTCCCTCCCCCCCTTTTGACTCCACAAAACTTCTCAGTATTCCATGACCCTCAATCATCGACCTTCCAGGCAAACCATACTGCGTTTTCGAAACCACTCTCCCTACCACACATTTGAACCGATTACCCAAGACTTCAGCTAACAACTTATAATCAGCACATAACAGAGATATGGCACGGTACTCCTTTAGGGTGTGCTGCCCCTTACCCTTCTGAACCAACACTACAACTGCTGTTGCTTGCTTGTCCCCCATCACACCCTTCTCCTTCATCTGATTAAATAACCTACCCATGAAACCCCTTATCACCTCCCAATGTTGGAGATAAAATTCAGCCGGGAGACCGTCTATTCCCGGTGCTTTGCCTTTCCTCATTCCCCTTAAAGCCAACTCTATTTCCTCCTCTGTTATTACCCCCCCCCCTAAAGCCTTTCTATCACTATTCCCTAAATTACACGTCACATACTCACACACCTTCTCTAAATCCACATTTCCCACCTTCCCACTTGTCCAATACCCTTCATACCATTTATCCGCATACGCACACATTCCTTTTGTAGTTAGTATCTCCTGACCCATTCTATAACCCCCCGCCATCTCGTGTACCTCTAACCTCGGAATAGCTGTAACCTGCTGTCTTTGTTTTTGACGTCGCAACACACACGCCGATGGTTTGTCACCCCAAAGCACCTCCTCTACCCCTGCCTGCACCCTTACTGCTTGAAACCTCTCATTTTGTAACTCCCTCAGTCTCCCCTTGACCTCGACAATTTCATCCATAGGATAGTTACCCCCCCACAGCCCCCTTCCCATAACAGCCCCTTAACCTGTCCTCCAGATAATTTGAAAGCCCATATTTAAAATCATTTATACGTTTGCCCACCCCCACATAATATTTCCTAATCCTTTCCTTGGCAACATAATCCCACCATTGTACGACATCTTCCACTCCCTGTGCCTCCTCGCTAAGCTCCTTCCATAGGACAGAAAATCCCTCTAACCCCTCCTCATCACTTAATGCACTTATATTTAATTTCCAGTAACTCCTGTATACTTCTGCAAGCGCCTCCCACCCAACCTCCACCAACACTGCTCTGTGATCTGACCATGCTACTTCAACAGTTTTGAAAGCTCTCACTACAACCCCGTGAGAAAGATACACTATCTAACCTCGCTGCATACCCTCTCCTAACAAATGTATGCTCTGTCTCCCACGCCGCCCCCCCTCGAATGCGTCTCTTAACCTAATATCCCTCAATAAATCTCGTAGGGCCACCGACACATAACCTGCCCCTTTCGGTTCCACATCAGCCCTCCTAATGACGCAGTTCCAATCACCTCCTACTATTGCCACCTCCGGTAATGCACGGAAAAAAAACACAAGGTCCTCGCACACAAACTCCTGCTTCACCTGTACGTTATTCTCTGCAGGCGCATATACGCTAATAAAAGCCACACGTTTTCCCATCCACAAACCATCTACGCGCAACACCCTTCCCCCTCCCCCCCCTCACTTCTCTGCAAAACAAACGGGCTCGCCTCCCTAATTAATATACCCACCTGATTCGCCGCTTGACCTGAGCAGAGTGCGGACGTGTGACTACTGCCCTCTGCTGGCCATTGGAGGAGACTTACATTTTCACAACATGGCGCAGTCTGTGAGAAGGCGTTTGCACACGGTGTGCATTGAATTGTTGCGTGGTGCGATAACGCCTCAGTCTGCACAAGTGCTTTTACCGCAAATTATCCGTGACACCTATGGTGTTGCGGATCAAGAACTGTATGGTGTGGCACTAAATGGTGCCTATCGTATTTTCGTCAAGCTGAGATCAGCTGGAGTGTATGAACGGCTGGTTGACAAGTACCAGGACAGGAGCGTGGACGTTAATTCAGCGATACGTGTTCGACTAATCGACGTGTCTAAGCATTACACATGGGTGAAAGTCCGAAATGTGCCATTTGAGGCGGACGAGACTGATCTGCGGTATGTATTTGAACAGTATGGACCTGTACACCTGGCTATGGCTGGTAAATGGACGGATGGGGCGTATGCCGGCTTGCCGGATGGTACGTTCACGATCAAGATGGCGTTGAGGCATGCCATCCCGTCTTACGTCATACTGGAAGCATTTAGGACACAGGTAATGGTGTACTACGCTGGGCAGCAGAAGACGTGTAGGTTATGTGGTGCATATGACCATATGGCGGCCCAGTGTGGGAGATGGCAGCGGAGAAAGGACCTAGGTAGTGAGATGGTGAAAGAGCCAGAACCAGAGGTGGGTCATGCTGATGAGTCACCTGTACATAGAAGTGGCACTTCCTGGAGTGAGGAAGTGGAGCGTGAGCTGCCACTGGTGGGTACCAGCCCATCACTGTCACAGTTAGTGGGAAGTGAGGCATCTCCCTTGGAGAACGGGAAGACTGTGCAGATTGGTGACGTGCGGGTAGAGGAAGGCCTACTGGTGAACGTGCAGGAAAAATCCTTTGAGAAGCAGGTTGCTGAGGATAACTTGAGTATGGTGAGGAGTACTGTTCGGATTGAAGATGAGCAACTTGGAAGATTGGCGAACATGGCAGATGACTCGCCAGGAGTGGTGGAAGTGATTCAGGTGACTGCTGAGATTCACATGGAGGCATCCAGTGAGTTAGAAATGGATGCAGAGTGTGTCAACCGTAAGAGGGCGGCGACATATTCCGACTCGGATGATGTTTTGACCCCGGCACAGAGACCGGGGAAAAAGCCGTGGGTTGATGTGGTGCGTGGGAGCACTAAAGGTACGCCTGGTCAGGTGTTGGATCAGGGGAAGCCACCAGTGGGCAGTGGAGAGAAAAGTGGACGAAGCAGACACACTGAAAGTGTGTCAGTGAAAGGAGAAAAGGGGCAGAGGGTGAAATCACATAAGTAGGTTTCCGGTGCATGACAGTGAATATTAATGGATTGTGTGCGAGTGAGAAGCGTCTGTGGGTACAGGGATTTTTAAGACGTTATGCGATAGACATTGTTTTTGTGCAGGAACATAATTTCAAGCTGGGAAAGGAATTGGAGGTGGGTGGGTACAGAGTGTTTGTGATGCATTCGGAGCGAATGAAGGGGTGGGTGGGAATCCTGATCCGAGAGACGAGCCCGTTTGTTGTTCTTAGGAGTGAAGGGGGGGGGGTCGTGTGTTAAGAATAGATGGGTGGTGGAGAGGTGAGCGGATGGCAGTCGTTTGTGTGTATGTGCCGGCTGAGAATGATGTAAGGGTAAAGAATGAATTTGTGAATAACGTATTGGTATATTATTTGCGGTCATTACCGTCAGTGACAATAGTTGGTGGCGACTGGAACTGTGTGGTGCGCAGGAAGGATGTGGAACCGAGAGGGGCAGGGTGTTTTTTGGCAGGTTTAGGGGATTTATTGAGAGGTGTGGGATTGAGGGATATAGTTGATGGAGGGGATTGCGAGATAGAGCACACATTTCATAGAAAGGGATATGCTGCACGATTAGATAGGTTGTATGTGACAAGGGGAGTGAGGGTGACGCGGGTGCAGACGGTGAATGTCGTTTATTCAGATCATAGGGCGGTTTATGCTGATTTAAATTGGGACGGTTTGCCTAAGAGATATTTGGGGTACTGGAAGCTGAATGTACGACTACTGGGTGAGGGGGTGGAGGGAGGGGATTTTGAAAGTTTGTGGGAGGACTTGTGGGGTGGGGGTAAGAGTGCAAGCGATTTATTGGGGTGGTGGGATGGGGTTGCAAAGACGAGGATCAGGCAATACTATGTGCGAAGGGGAAAGAATGAGGCATGGATGACATATGGGCTTCAACAGTATTTAGAGGGGCGGTTGCAGGGTTGTTATCAGAGGGGTGCTGTGACAGGTGTGTATCCAATGGAGGAAATTGAAGCATTAAAGTGGCAGATAAGGGATATGCACAATGAGAGATTTGATGAGGCGAGGGTGCAAGGTGGGTTAGAGGAGGCGATTTGGGGTGACAGGCCGTCAGCCTGTGTGTTACGGGGTCAGCGGAGACGCAGGTTGGCAATGGAAATTGATAAGCTGGTAGTACACGAGAACTTAGGTGGGTATACGAAGGGTCAGGAGTTGAGAACTACTGAGGGTATGAGTGGTTTTATGGATAGTTGGTTTGGAAAATATTTGCGGAGTGTAGGAGTGAACGGTGAGGATTTAGAGAGATTGGGAGAGAATGTATCTTGTGTGCTGAGTGGAAGTGATCGTATGGCATTGGGAGGGGATATTGAAGAGGGGGAGGTATGGAGAGCTTTGGAGAATATGGCGAGAGGTAAAGCGCCAGGTATAGATGGGTTACCTTGTGAATTCTATGTGAAGCATTGGAGTGTGTTGAAGGATTTTTTAGTGAACCTGATGAATGTGATGAAAAGTGAGGGGAGGATGGGTGAGTTGCAGAGTACTGCAGTAGTAGTATTGATTCCAAAAGGGGAAGGCCCTACTACAGTGCAGAACTACAGGGCGTTGTCGTTATGTGCTGATTATAAGATATTCGCAAAAATCTTGGGGAACAGGCTGAAGTGCGTGATAGATAGAGTTGTTGCGAGAGGTCAGTATGGGGTGCCTGGAAGGACGATGTATGAGGGACATGGAATAATAAAAGATTTTGTGGAAAGTATGGAGGGGGAGAATGAAAGGGGGGGAGGTGTCTTAGCATTGGATTGGCAGGCTGCGTATGATTGCGTAGAACGAAAGGCACTGTGGCATATCTTACGGAGGCAGGGTTTTGGGGAAGAGATGGTACGTTGGATTGAGACTTTGTATAATAGGGTAGGTGTACGTGTGCAGGTGAATGGGAAATTGGGTGAGTGGGTTTCAATGGGTAGAGGCATAAGGCAGGGTTGTCCTCTGTCTCAACTGTTGTTTGCTTGTATACAGGACCCTTTATATAGGGCAGTGGGGCGATGTTTAGGGGTGGTACGTGGTGTGGAGAATGGTGGGATGGGAATAATAGGGTATGTGGATGATACAACAATTCTAATGAGCAGGGAGGAAAGTTTACATGAGGTGGAGGATATAATTGGTGGTTTTGAAGGTGTTACAGGTTTAAAAGTGAATGTGGAGAAATCGAAATTATTGGTCTTAGGGAATTGGGTAGGGAGGGCGCGATGGGAAACAGCTGTGCGTTGGTGTGTGGTGGATAGACTAAAGGTGTGTGGGATAATTTATATGGGGAATGCCGGGGAGGCACGGATGCTTAATTCTGGGAGGGCAGTGGATAGGTTGGTGGGTAGGTTAAATGTTTTGAGACCCTTGCATTTGACGATACATCAACGTGTAATAGTGGTGAATGTGATGTTATATAGTATGGTCTGGCATGTGGCAGCAGTATATCCGTTGGCAGGACCGGACATTAATAGAATGCTAAAAAAGGTTTTTCGATATATATGGGGTTCTGGGTGTGATTGGTTGGGTAGAAGTGTTGTTATGCTACCGGTCGACAAAGGTGGATTGGGTTTAATAGATATAAGATTAAGGGTTAAGTGTATATATTTGAAGAGGGGGTTTCTCCGAGTGGAAGGTCGTGTGGGGAAGGGTGTGCAAGCATTATATGAGGAGGCACGAAGGTGGTGGGTAGGATCAGAGATGAGAGAGTGTGAGGATGTGCTGCGAGCTTTATTGTATGTTAGAGATCCGTCTAGGATACGGGTAGGTGTTCTGGAGCGTTCTGTAGGGGTGAGGGTGATTGCAAATGTTGAGGGCATATACCCAATGTATGCATGGGGAGACATTTGGGTAAGGTTGCGGTTGGTGCGCATCAGACCAAGAGTGAGAGAGGTAATGTTTCGTTTCCTTCATGGAATATTGCCGTCTGGTGTGGTGCTTCGGGAGAGAGGGTTGATGGTGGAGGACGTATGTAGGGTGTGTGGGGATAGGGAGACAGCTTTTCATGTAGTATATTTTTGTAAAAATTTGGAGTGTATACGGGAGTGGATGGGTGTGATTTTGAGGAGGGTGGGTGGGGGAGGGATATCGGTATTAAGGGCATTGAGTTTAGATGTGGGAGGTGTGGAAGAGTCTATGCAGCGTGCTTTGGTCTACATCATAACTGATTTTGTTTTCGTATCATGGGCCATGAGGGGTAATGGGGATTGGATGGTGCGAAAGAAGGTATTGGCTGCAACAATGTACAAAACACTTAGTCGTAATAGGGGGATATATGGAAGTAGATGGGAAAGGGGTTTTCCTGAAGGATATCGAAGTATGAATGTCAGAGGTTTGTTGGCGGAGTGAGGGGAAAAAAAAAAAAGGGGGGGGAGGATGTGTTTGGATTTTCAGGGGTTGCACCGGGCTCGTCTCAGAATTTGGGAATGTATGAGGAGTTCCGTGATATGGTGTAAAATGGCAGCGTAGTTGTGGAGTGTGTTTTAAGTAAGTTTGTGGTGGTTCGTAAGGGAAAAGTTGTTAAGATTTTTATGGACATGGAAATGAGCAATATTTGTGTGCATGTGAAAAGTATACTGTCATACTCAGAATGCTATACTGATGTATGTTATGGATAAGTTAAATTTGGAATATGTTGTAATGTATTATCAGGATTGGTGGTTGTATTAAAGCAAAGGACATGCGGGCGTGATAAATATGTCTGTGTACCAAATGTACTGCTAATAATGAGATAATACAATGTGTGTGATTTTTATCATACATCAAGTGTATATAGCAGTATGTAAGAGAGAATTTCATGTACTCAGTATGGGTTGTATATTGGTATTCGGTGAAGTTCAATGAATATTATTGACGAGTGATGGGTATATAAGGACGTGTTGATGTACAATGTGTTAAGTAGGGTTAGGATGGTGAGGCAAGAACTGCTGCCGTCTGTAGAATAAGAATATAGTCTTGTTTAAGTTAATGTTAAATAGTAATGACTATGTATATTTCATTATATGGTAGAAGAAGTTTGTTACTTAAAACTGGAAATTATATTTGAAAAATATTACTAAATATACGTGATTGTGTAAGTTCGCTTGTGGTGATGAATGTAGTGTATGGAAGTGAGGTGGGACGAATGTAGTGTATGGAAGTGAGGTGGGACGAATGTAGTGTATGGAAGTGAGGTGGGACGAATGTAGTGTATGGAAGTGAGGTGGGACGAATGTAGTGTATGGAAGTGAGGTGGGACGAATGTAGTGTATGGAAGTGAGGTGGGACGAATGTAGTGTATGGAAGTGAGGTGGGACGAATGTAGTGTATGGAAGTGAGGTGGGACGAATGTAGTGTATGGAAGTGAGGTGGGATGAATGTAGTGTATGGAAGTGAGGTGGGATGAATGTAGTGTATGGAAGTGAGGTGGGATGAATGTAGTGTATGGAAGTGAGGTGGGACGAATGTAGTGTATGGAAGTGAGGTGGGATGAATGTAGTGTATGGAAGTGAGGTGGGACGAATGTAGTGTATGGAAGTGAGGTGGGACGAATGTAGTGTATGGAAGTGAGGTGGGACGAATGTAGTGTATGGAAGTGAGGTGGGATGAATGTAGTGTATGGAAGTGAGGTGGGATGAATGTAGTGTATGGAAGTGAGGTGGGATGAATGTAGTGTATGGAAGTGAGGTGGGACGAATCATTTGTTATATTATACTGTGTTTAGTTTTTCTGTGGTGAGGTGTGGAGATTGTTATTTTCTAACCTTTATTTGTTTCGTAATTATTGAGGTGTTACGTATTATGTATTTGATATGAAGTTTAATATACAACAATAATAAGTGTGTAAAGAATTTTTGGATAATTGAGAATGTCTTAGTACATACAGTTTTATGTAAAATGTCAATACCTGTGACATTCTTTGGGTTATATTGCATATTGTGTTTATGGCTGCAATTTTGGATGTAATAAACCGACCTGTATATGAAGCTGTGGGCTGTCTTTAGTTTAGTTTTATGTATAAGTTTAGTGCTACGGTAGGGAATGTGGAGTTTTCTTTTGTTATATATAATGGATACGTTTCATTGCTTACATTGTCTACATGTATAACTCTGTATTGCGTTTTTCAATAAAATATAAAAAAAAAATTAATATACCCACCCCCCTTTCAAACGGGCAGATGGCAGGGTTACCACCTGAAACCCCTCCATCTCCAACACCCTACCCTCCTTAAAATTGTGCTCCTGTAGGAACACAACATCCACTCGAAATTTATTCAGAAACATTCGAAACCATTCTCTCTTTACACTATTACACAAACCATTAACGTTTACTGTCATACACCGGAGGCCTATTAAAGTTTCCACCCCTGCCTCCTCTCTTCACTCTTCCAATGGCCACCAGAACGTGTGGGACCACTTGTCACCTGCACACTTCCCTCTCTCCCCCCCCCCCTTCTTTCGGTGCCTCCTGTCATGGCCACCACTACCTTCACCTTCTGCCCATATTTGCTTCCCAGTCCGCTGCGCTGGCGTTAGGACATCATCTGAATCCGATGCAGCGGCTCTCTTTCTTGTGACAGGCGCATCCTCCATGGCTTGGTCTGGGGATGCCTCACAATGTACCTCTACCTCCACTGTACACAGTGGCAAAGATCTCGGTGACACCTCAGTCACGCTGTCACTCCCGTTGTCCGGATAGTTCTGTTTTTGATGCCCCACAGCCTTCACCTCGTCTTCTACCATCCTGTCAGGAGCAGCCACCTCCTCAGGCGGTGACAAGGACTTCAGTACCTCGGCTAATTCCTCCTCAAGTTCCAACACTTCCTCCTGTACTTTTTGCTCAACCCGATCCACTGGAAGTGTGTCTGGACCAGGTGACTGGTCAAGGGCCTCACCCTCTCCCCCAGCCTTATACGCCTCATCCACTATCTCGCTCCATAGACGACCACGCCCTCCTTCACATCGTTGATCAACGCCTGCTTCGCCCGGTGTAGAAGCGGATGTCTCCGCCCCTGGGCCAGGAGCTCGTTGCCGCTTCCCACACTCCGCCGCTATGTGATCATATTCCCCACATAGTCGGCATGTACGCCTTTGCCCCGCGTATGACACCATGACCTGTGTCCTGAATTCCTTTAGGTACACGTAAGACGGTATGGGGTGTCGCAATGTCATTTTTAGGTTAAAAGTGCCCTCCGGCATACCTGTGTAGGCACCCGACACCCACTTACCATGCTGGGCCAAATGAACAGTTCCGTATTCCTCAAAAACTTTTCTGATATCTGGCTCATCAGCCTCAAAGGGGACATTACGCAGTTTAATCCATGTATAATGTCTGGATACATCGATCATCCTCACACGCACAGCTGGTGTTGCATCAAGACTTACGTCCTGAAAACGGTTGACCAACGACTCGTAAACCGTTGCTGAGAGCAGTTTCACAAAAAATCTACGTGCTCCGTTCAATGCTACGCCGTACAACTCTCCATCCTGAATTCCATACGTGTCTCTGATGATTTTAGGTAGTAATACCTGGGCTGACGCTGGCGTTATTGCCCCACTGAGAAGTTCAACACCGACAGTTGACTAATGGTAGTTCTCCTGGTCTGACGACAGAGGCGCGACAAGCACCACCTCACACTACTGCTGTCAGGGAACTGAAGTGCGTTTGCGCAGGAGGTCTGCACGGTCCAATAGCGATGCAGACAATGTCGAAGTATTAAGTACACATGGATGACCCTGACAGTCATGTCCGAGACTCCTATTCTCGAATTGTGATGGAAGCCACTCCAGATAGTTCTTCTGGCCATTGTTCCAAAAGCTCATCCTCTGGCAAATAACCATGCTGTTCGAGTTCTTGCTTCTCCATTCTTCCGTCGTACTACTTGCCTTATTTACCAAGAGGACTCTTACTATAAAGGAGATATTACCAAGGACGCTTGCAAACTCCCTACTGCGATCTATTGTCGTACGGGGGGGGGGGGGTTATATCTTTGAAATTGGTTATCCTGTGTTATTTAAATATTGTAAGAGCATATGTTCATCACTTAGTATTATTGCGCGAAAGTCCCCGTTTATAGCTAAAATAGAGACTTTCGGCGTTATATTATTATCTGTTAATATATGAAAAATACCATGGTATTATCGCTATTATCGTTATTATCACTATTATCGTTATTATCACTATTTTGTAATTATCACTATTATTTTACTATTATGGTTAGGTAGGATTTCTTGTGTATATAGAGTTTAAGTCTCGGAACCATCCGGTGAATTGTTCAGTTGTTTATGTCCGGCTGGCTGACGTGGCTCAGCTGATCCAACCTGACGACACGTCAACAGACTGGCAAGTAGTCAGTCTGCTCCCAGCTCTAGCCCTGACAACTGATCGTATATTGGCTCTTACGGTGTACAGTTGAATGGTTTTGAGAATTGGACTCAAGAGCTGACTCACTTTGTTCCTCCTTGCTTTGAAAGACTCTTTTGATATTTATATTCTTGGTCAGTTCAGTAATCCATAGATACTTTACAGCCAGATTCAAAAGTCTTGTTAAATCTGGTACCTTTCGTATTTTGAGTTTACAGTCTTGTTAAGAAAGAGACGTAAATATTAATGAGGACTTAGATACAGGAAGAATAATTAAACTTCCTTATTAATATGACATTTCCATGATTTGGAACTAAATGTATATGGTAATTTTATTGTACAAAGTATTAAGTTAAATTAACTACAAAGAGAAGATAAAGTATTGTATAAATACTTTAATAAATTTGAATATTATTCTATGGAGTTTCCCAGTTGAAATTATTTCCCCTAGACTCTAAAAGACCTTTAAAGAACTCGGATCCAAAAATCTTGTTGCATAAGAAATAAATGGTAACAGGCCACATTCTGAAGTTCTTTAAAAATTCTTATTCGCAACAAAGGTCATATTATATATTGAATGTTAATCTGTAAATTTAACGTTGTGTGTGTAGGTGTGTTTGTGGGAACCAATGTCTTAGGTATAGTTCTATTATTGGATGTAATATATATTTAGTTTATTTAGTGACAAGTCATTTTGTGTATTATTCATGTATAATCCAGTCTGTTCTATACGAACACATGTGCACATACACGTATGTGTATATGCATGTGTATATATATATATATATACATATAGGACTTATTCCTACATGTTTTATAATGACTCCAACTGTTTGTTTGGAAGTCGGTTGGTTTTTTCAATAAACTGGTTGGGTTTATTTCAGTAGAATTTTATATCAATGTGTTAAAATGTATTTTGTTTTTTGTGTACTGACATTGTCTGTCACGGTTTTTTGATTAGCTAATTGTCGGCTTGTGGTTTTTTTTTTTTTTTTATGGTTTGTGTATGTTGCTTTTAAATAAAAAAAAAAAAAAAAAAAAAAAAAAAAAAACATGGAGTAGCAATGGCCCCCCTTGTCGTTAATCCCTTAGCACCTTCCTCGCTGGTCGGGAGTGATGTAAATATCTGTGTGTGACATACGTCGAATAAGATTTAGCATACCACAGTATACCCCCACCTTAACTCCAAACATCGAATTTTCTGTATAAAATTCACACCACAATACCCTCAGACTAGACACCTTCACTGCCTCTGTTACACTACATCTAGTCTTCAGCCGTTCTTAAATTATCATAAAAATCTTGAAGGAAAGTGAACGGACAACACCACTACCTGCAATCTTTTTCTAGAGGATACTAATAAGAAATTAGGATTTGAGTTTCTCATTATTTTATTGCTTATGTAATAGAGTATACATGGAGAGGGTTTGGGGAGTCAACACCCCTGCGGCCCGGTCTGTGACCAGGCTTCCTGGAGGATCAGGGTCTGATCAACCAAGCTGTTACTGTTGGCCACACACAAACCTACGTATGAACCACAGCTCGGTTGATCAAGTACTGATTTTAGGTCTGTCCAGCGCCTTCTTGAAGACAGCGAGGGGTTTATTGGTAATCCCCCTTGTGTATGGTGGGAGGTAGTTGAATAGTCTTGGGTCACTGACATTTATTATGTTGTCTCTTAGCTTTTCAATGGGGAAGTGTTGCGTCTCCTACACAGTCTTTTGCTTTCGTTGGGGAATGATATACCGATCAAAAGATTAGTGTAGTTCTCGGTATACCGTAAGAAAATACAAGATATGCAGCATTAATACCACTACTTAATATCAAGAATATATGTATACATGAATAGCTAGAGTAACATTTCAATCACTATATTAGAGATAAAAAATTTTTAAATCAACCCTGTAGCCGGGTCAGATCCTCAGGGTGGCTACACTTAATCCTCAGTTGACATTTAGACTTTAGACTTACTAAAGTCTAAATGATATGTATAAAGCCCTAATACCGCTATTGAAGGATGACATAATGTGGTTTTGAATCATTATGATTGTCTCAACAACTAATTATTCACGGATATTTGTCAGTCTGCCACAAAATTCTAGGGAGGACGAAAGTGGCCTTACCTATCCTAAGACTACAGCCGTATCCTTACTCTTAGTCTCTAGATGGATAATATCCAGAATGATACTCTTGCAGTCAACAGACCTTAAGCTTACCAGAAAATATGCACGGAAAGATGTATTTCATTGTATTTACAATGAATTTTTTTAATCCCTGGCTAAAGAATTAAGCATCCTCGAAATTACTTTCTAGGTATAAATGTTTATGAACACGAGCTTAATAGACAGGATTGACCTTCACTGGAAATACACTCTTATAGAAGGTGTATTTCTAGTGTATACTTAAAGTGTATATTTCTTCTACGTGTATTTTTTTCCCCAATTTTATGTCCATATCTCAATGTACCAGCGCTCTCTTCAAATGAACTAACACTCTCACTGTATCACCTAAAGCCAAAATTCATCCTGAAACTAAAACCAAGAATACTTTAAGTAAACTTTGAAAGGTTATAAATTGAGAAGATACAAATTTTTCTTTGAATATACAATGCAATACACGCACATCATGAAGTATGTACTAGTAAGTGGAGCTGTTGCTTTACTGGGGATGGTAATATTGACAAGCAAATTGCAACTCCTCAGAGCAGGAAATATCGATCAGCACGGGGTGATAAGTGATGCGCAGGCTTACGCAGAATTCATCATGGGTTAAGTTATTGGGTTCTCCTGGGTACCAGTCGCTGGATGCGACGAGTCTCCCGTCTATCCACTTAAATGGACGGCTTCCCTGGCCGTTTTTGCTTCCCACTGAGCCTCCGGCGCCCACGAACACATAATCATTACCTGCGTTCCACAGAATAAGACATTCGTTAATGATTAACCAGGAGCTAAGTTGTGATAAAAATGTTAGCATTTATAAACTTCTACACACGCGCGAGTACACACACACATACACACACACACACAAGGTTTGCAACAAGGCTAGTCCCAGAGCTCAAGGGAATGTCGTACGAGGAAAGGTTAAGGGAAATCGGACTGACGACACTGGAGGACAGAAGGGTCAGGGGAGACAGGATAACGACATACAAGATACTGCGGGGAATAGACAAGGTGGACAGAGATAGGATGTTCCAGAGAGGGGACACAGGGACAAGGGGTCACAACTGGAAGCTGAAGAATCAGACGAGTCACAGGGACGTTAGGAAGTATTTCTTCAGTCATAGAGTTGTCAGCAAGTGGAATAGCCTAGCAAGTGAAGTAGTGGAGGCAGGAACCATACATAGTTTTAAGAAGAGGTATGACAAAGCTCAGGAAGCAGAGAGAGAGAGGATCCAGTAGCGATCAGTGAAGAGGCGGGGCCAGGAGCTGAGTCTCGACCCCTGCAACCACAATTAGGTGAGTACAATTAGGTGAGTACACACACACACACAGTGAAGAGGCGGGGCCAGGAGCTGAGTCTCGACCCCTGCAACCACAATTAGGTGAGTACAAACACAACCACGAGACAAGACAGAGGACACAGGGGACAAGAGGACACAGGACACAGAGGACAAGAAGACAGAGGACACAGGGGACAAGAGAAAGATGGGCCTTGGAAGGAAGAGTGGATGGAGAGCTATGCAAAAAGTTGGACCAAGTGTGGGAAAGCAAACTAGATGAGCTTACCGCGAGAATGGAAAAGAGGATTGAGGCAGAGAATCAGTGGAAGTCGTGAGCTGAAGCTGCAGAAGCCAAGATACAGGTCCTAGAAAACGAAGTAAATATGCTGAAGCGAGATATACAGACAATAACCAGAGAAGCCATGGCATCTGGAGCAGATACACTAATATTAAATGAGAGGTCCAAAGGTAAGAAAGGAGACAAAACTTACACTGAGGCCCTAACAGGCCACCAAGAAAGGTTGAAGACTGAAGGGGGCATGCTGTTAGGCACAGGGACAGCAGTATGTGAAGGGGCGCAGGCGGAGGAGATAGGCCCCATGCCGAGGTCTGACAAGGCCACCAGGAGGTACAGGAAATAATAATGGAAGTGATATCTATATATAAACGGGGGGAGCCTAAGATGTGGATGGAAAAGCAATTGGAAGAAGAGATGGAGAGGTCAATTTTTATCCATGGACTTCAGGAGAGAGAAGGGAGGTCATATGAAGATGGCAGAGGGAAAAACTAGATTGAAAATATCATCAGACAAGAGAGAAGGACTTATCTGAGCTAATAAATTTTCAGAGAATAGGGGATTACTCGAAGGAAAGAAACTGGCCAGTCAAGACAGATATGGTGTGGGACAGGATCCCGGAGGAGAAAACATGCCAAAAGAAATCATCAACATACCAGAAAGTGTTCCTAGAGCAAGACAGAGGGATGACAGAACGGTAACAGCTGAGACTGAGGACACAGAGAAGAAAGGGGCAAGAAAGAGAATGCCTAAGTCAGTAGAGTACAGAGTTGAGTGGAGAAGAGTGCGAAAAACCCCAGAGAACCACACTCAGAACCCAACTGTCAAACACATTATCCTAACACAAACCACACCCCACACTCAGAGTCCCCACCCCACAATATGCAATAGACTCCCATAGCACCCTGCCAAGCCCCATCCCCCAACCCCCCAAAAAATGCAGAGTATAGTATTGGAGAGGAAACTGAAGGTATAGTACACCAACGCTGATGGAATAACCAATAAATGGGAGGAGTGGCACGAAAGAATAAGAGGCATTACCAAACGTCATAGGCCTCACAGAAGCCAAGCTCTCAGGAATGATAACAAACACCGTCTATCCAACTGGATATGAAATCCTGAGGAAACACAGAAGTAACAGGGGTGTGGAGGAGTGGCACTGCTCACCAAAAACCAATGGGATTTTGAGGAGTTGGAGAGAGGAGACAGAGAAGTAAGGGACTACATAATAGGAACTCTTCAGACTGGAGGTCCTAAGGTGATGTGTGCAGTGATGTATAACCTACCACAGAATAGCAAGAGGTCCTATGTGTGCAGGGTAAAGTTGCTGGTTGTGGGTGACTTCAATTACAATAAAGTTGATTAGGAAAACCTGGGGCCACATCGGGGCCCAGAAACGTGGTGTGCTAGGATGTAAGAGGTTGTACTGGAAAATGTTATGCATCGACACGTTAGGGACACTACCAGAGAGAGGGAAGAGGATGATCCAACAAGACTGGACCTAATATTCACCTTGAGTAGTGCAGATATTGAGGACATAACATATGAAAGGCCCCTAGAAGCTAGTGATCACTTGGTTCTAAGTTTCTAATACACAGTAGAGTTACAAGTAGAGATGGAAGCAGGAAGGGCAGGACGAATGAAGCCAAACTACAAGAGGTGACTAAACAGGCATGATGAATTTTCTGCACGAGGTTCAGAGGGACAGAGAGCTGGCAGGAAAATCAGTAAATGAGATAATGGAATATGTAACAACAATATGCAAGGAAGCTGAGGAGAGGTTCATTCCCAAAGGCAACAGACATAATGAGAAGGCCCTTGGTTCACCCACAGGTGTGGAGAGGCTAAAACCAAGTGTGCTAGAGAATGGAAGAAGTATAGAAGACAAGGGACCCATGAGAATAAGGAAAGTTGTCGAAGAGCGAGAAATGAATATGCACAGGTAAGAAGGGAGGCCCAATGACAATATGAAAATGACAACAGCGAAAGCCAAGTCTGCCCCGAAGCTGTTGTACAGTCACATTAGGAAGGAAACAACGATTAAAGACCAGGTAATCAGGCTGAGGATGGAAGTAGGGGAGTTTACAAGGAACGACCTTGAAGTTTATGAGGAGCTCAACATGAGATTCAAAGAAGTATTCACAGTGGAAACAGAAAGAACTCCAGAAAGACGGAGAGGTGGGATACACCAAGTGTTCGACACGATACATACATCGGAGGAGGCGGTGAAGGGGCTGCTAACGGAACTAGATATCTCAAACGCGATAGGACCAGATAACATCTCTCCGTGGGTCCTGAGAGAGGAAGCAGAGGCTCTATGTGTACAACTAACAACGATCTTCAACACATCTATCAGAACAGGGCGACTACCTGAGATATAGAAGACAGCAAATGTAATATCAATTTTTCAAAAAAGGGGACAGACATGTATTGCATGCAGAGTCAGGGAGATTATCAGAAGAGTGGTGGACCACCTAGAAAGGAATGACGTTATAAATGACAACCAGAAAGGATTCAGAGACGGGAAATCCTATGTCACAAACCTACTAGAGTTCTATGAAAACGTGACAGCAGTAAGACAAGAGAGAGAGAGAGAGAGAGAGAGAGAGAGAGAGAGAGAGGTGAGGTAGACTGCGTTTTCTTGGACTGTAAGAAGACTTTTGACACAGTTCCACACAAGAGATTAGTGCAAAAGCTGGAGGACCAGCAGGTATAACTGGGAAGGCACTGAAATGTATCAGAGAATGCCTGACAGGAAAGGTAGCAAGAGTCATGATATATGATGAGGTGTCAGACTGGGAGCTTGTAACGAGTGGGGTTCCACAGGGGTCAGTCCTGGGACCAGTGCTGTTCCTGGTTTATGTGAATGATATGACGGAAGGAATAGACACAGGAGTGTCCTTGTTTGCAGACGATGTGAAGTTAATGAAGAGAATTCAGTCAGTGGAAGACCAGGCAGGACTACAGAGGGATCTGGACAGGCTGCAGGCCTGGTCCAGCAACAGGTTCCTGGAGTTCAACCCCACCAAGTGCAAAGTCATGAAGACAGGGGAAGAGCAAAAAAGATCGCAGAGTACAGTCTAGGTGGCCAAAGACTACAAACCTCATTCATGAAAAAGGGTCTTGGAGTGTGTATAATACCGAGCACATCTCCAGAGGAGCACATAACCAAATAACTGCTGCAGCATATGGGCGACTAGCGAACCTATGAATAGCATTGCGACATCTCAGTAAGGAGTCGGTCTGGACTGTGTACTCCGTGTAAGTCAGGCCCATATTGGAGTATGAAGCTCCAGTTTGTAACCCTCACCTGGCCAAGCACGTCAGGAAACTAGAGAAAGTGGAAAGGCTTGCAACAAAACTAGTCCCACGAGGAGAGGTTAAGAGAACTCGACCTGACGACACTGGAGTACAGGAGGGACAGGGAGGACATGATAACGACCTACAAAATACTGAGAGGAATCGACAAGGTGGATAGAGACAGGATGTTCCAGAGATGGTACACAGCAACAAGAGGTCACAATTGGAAGTTAAGGACTCAGATGAGTCACAGGGATGTTAGGAAGTATTTCTTCAGTCGTCAGGAAGTGGAATAGTCTGGAAAGTGATGTAGTGGAGGGAGGATCCATACATAGGTAACAAAAAAAGGCACAATACCGTGACTGGAACGATACACAAATAATCCGCACATTGAAGAGAGGAGCGTACGACGACGTTTCGGTCCGACTTGGATCATTTACATAATCGCACAAACGAGAAGGAGAGCAGGATGGGTACATACATAGGTTTAGGAATGATAAAGCTCAAGAAGAAGGGAGAGAGTGACCTAGTAGCGACCAGTGAAGAGGCGGGGCCAGGAGCTATGATTTGACCGCTGCAGCTACAGTTAGACGAGTACACGCACACACAAACACAGATCTATATATATATATATATATATATATATATATATATATATATATATATATATATATTTATTTATTTATTATCACACTGGCCAATTCCCACCAAGGCAGGGTGGCCCGAAAAAGAAAAACTTTCACCATCATTCACTCCATCAATGTCTTGCCAGAAGGGTGCTTTACACTACAGTTTTTAAACTGCAACATTAACACCCCTCCTTCAGAGTGCAGGCACTGTACTTCCCATCTCCAGGACTCAAGTCCGGCCTGCCGGTTTCCCTGAATCCCTTCATAAATGTTACTTTGCTCACACTCCAACAGCACGTCAAGTATTAAAAACCATTTGTCTCCATTCACTCCTATCAAACACGCTCACGCATGCCTGCTGGAAGTCCAAGCCCCTCGCACACAAAACCTCCTTTACCCCCTCCCTCCAACCCTTCCTAGGCCGACCCCTACCCCGCCTTCCTTCCACTACAGACTGATACACTCTTGAAGTCATTCTGTTTCGCTCCATTCTCTCTACATGTCCGAACCACCTCAACAACCCTTCCTCAGCCCTCTGGACAACAGTTTTGGTAATCCCGCACCTCCTCCTAACTTCCAAACTACGAATTCTCTGCATTATATTCACACCACACATTGCCCTCAGACATGACATCTCCACTGCCTCCAGCCTTCTCCTCGCTGCAACATTCATCACCCATGCTTCACACCCATATAAGAGCGTTGGTAAAACTATACTCTCATACATTCCCCTCTTTGCCTCCAAGGACAAAGTTCTTTGTCTCCACAGACTCCTAAGTGCACCACTCACTCTTTTTCCCTCATCAATTCTATGATTCACCTCATCTTTCATAGACCCATCCGCTGACACGTCCACTCCCAAATATCTGAATACGTTCACCTCCTCCATACTCTCTCCCTTCAATCTGATATTCAATCTTTCATCACCTAATCTTTTTGTTATCCTCATAACCTTACTCTTTCCTGTATTCACCTTTAATTTTCTTCTTTTGCACACCCTACCAAATTCATCCACCAATCTCTGCAGCTTCTCTTCAGAATCTCCCAAGAGCACAGTGTCATCAGCAAAGAGCAGCTGTGACAACTCCCACTTTGTGTGTGATTCTTTATCTTTTAACTCCACGCCTCTTGCCAAGACCCTCGCATTTACTTCTCTTACAACCCCATCTATAAATATATTAAACAACCACGGTGACATCACACATCCTTGTCTAAGGCCTACTTTTACTGGGAAAAAATTTCCCTCTTTCCTACATACTCTAACTTGAGCCTCACTATCCTCGTAAAAACTCTTCACTGCTTTCAGTAACCTACCTCCTACACCATACACTTGCAACATCTGCCACATTGCCCCCCTATCCACCCTGTCATACGCCTTTTCCAAATCCATAAATGCCACAAAGACCTCTTTAGCCTTATCTAAATACTGTTCACTTATATGTTTCACTGTAAACACCTGGTCCACACACCCCCTACCTTTCCTAAAGCCTCCTTGTTCATCTGCTATCCTATTCTCCGTCTTATTCTTAATTCTTTCAATTATAACTCTACCATACACTTTACCAGGTACACTCAACAGACTTATCCCCCTATAATTTTTGCACTCTCTTTTATCCCCTTTGCCTTTATACAAAGGAACTATGCATGCTCTCTGCCAATCCCTAGGTACCTTACCCTCTTCCATACATTTATTAAATAATTGCACCAACCACTCCAAAACTATATCCCCACCTGCTTTTAACATTTCTATCTTTATCCCATCAATCCCGGCTGCCTTACCCCCTTTCATTTTACCTACTGCCTCAAGAACTTCCCCCACACTCACAACTGGCTCTTCCTCACTCCTACAAGATGTTATTCCTCCTTGCCCTATACACGAAATCACAGCTTCCCTATCTTCATCAACATTTAACAATTCCTCAAAATATTCCCTCCATCTTCCCAATACCTCTAACTCTCCATTTAATAACTCTCCTCTCCTATATATATATATACATATATATATATATATATTATATATATATATACGCTCTTCATGCCGAACAAGGCAAGAGAAAATTTGAGAGTGCATTAATTTCGAAAAAATCATTCTGAACCTAATGAAAAAAAATTTATTTCATTGTGTTTGTTCGTTTGTTATTAAATTATTGTAATCTTACCTAAAATATATTTAGTCACCTGCGGTACTACCTGCCTAAGCTCTGATAGATTATAGAGGTATGGGTGTTTGTGGGAAACAATCAGGCTGCAGCATTAGGGTTAAAAACAACAGTATTACCGGGATATCTCAGGGATATATTTAAAAGACAATATTCAAAATAAAGTTGCTAGTAATGACAAATCAATTGATCAACAAACAAAGAGGGATAGTAGAGGGCAACGAGTGACTAGCTTCCTTAAAGTTTACCATACAAATAGTAGGAGTCTAAGAAATAAGATAGATGAGCAAAGATTACTTGCAAGTGTAGGTAATATAGATATTATTGGTATAACAGAGACCTGGTTAAACCTGAAAGATAGAGAAATGCCTTCTGAATGCAACATACAGGGTTATAAACTATTCCACACAGACAGGGTCAACAGGAAGGGTGGTGGAGTGCCGATGTATGTCAGAGAAAATTTAAATTGTTGTCTTAGACATGATATAAGATTAGAGACTTCGAACACAGAATCTGTTTGGCTACAGTTTCTCGAGGGACATGACAAATTAATTTTGGGTATGATTTATAGGCCCCCAAACCTTGATAGGGAGGGCAGTAAGCTGTTATGGGACGAAATTCATAAGGCATCTAGTTATGAAAATGTTGTTATAATGGGAGATTTTAGCTTTAGACAAATTGATTGGAACAATATGACAGGAAATCTTGAGTCTAGTGACTTTCTTGATACGGTTCAGGATTGCTTTTTAGAACAGGTTGTGACAGAACCAACTAGACGAAACAATCTGCTTGACTTGGTTCTTGCCAACAAAGATTCACTAATTAATAATCTTGAGGTTAATGATGAGCTTGGGGAAAGTGATCATAAATCACTTAGTTTCAATATATCATGGAATTACCCAGATAACTGCAATCAAATCTCTGTCCCAGATTATCGCTTGGCAGACTTCATGGGACTAAAAAATTGCTTGGGTGGGCTAAATTGGGATGTCCTGACTATGGGTCAGGTAGGTGATCTTGGTTGCCAATATGACGTTTTTCAGAGCATAGTTCTAGCTGCCCAGACAACTTTTGTTCCGAGTAGGGAAATCAGATCGAAAAAAAATGATCCCAAATGGATGAACAATAGATTAAAACATCTCATTGGTCAAAAGAGAGGCATATATAGGCGTATCAAAAGAGGGGATGGGCAGTTAAGAAATCAATATATTCAACTAAAGAGAGAAATAAAGAAAGGAATAAGAAAAGCAAAAAGGGATTATGAGGCTAAGGTCGCAAGGGATTCAAAGATTAACCCTAAAGGATTCTTTCAGGTATACAGAAGTAAGATTAGGGACAAGATTGGCCCACTTAAAAGTAACTCTGGTCAGATCACTGACAGTGATAAGGATATGTGTGAAATTCTAAATACTTCCTCTCAGTTTTCACCCAGGAAAATACAGGCGATATTCATGAAATAATAGATTATATAGAACAGGATGATAAACTATGTACGATTGCGGTAACTAGTGACATGGTCCTCAGACAAATAGAGAAACTAAAACGTAACAAATCCCCAGGTTCTGATGAACTGTTTGCAAGGGTGTTAAAGGAATGTAAAGAGGAACTTAGCTTACCTTTGGCTAATCTTTTTAACATATCACTACAAACTGGCATAGTGCCTGATAAGTGGAAAATGGCAAATGTAATACCTATTTGCAAGGCAAGTGACAGGTCCTTGGCTTCGAACTATAGACCAATAAGCCTTACCTCCATAGTGGGAAAATTTATGGAATCAATAATTGCCGAAGCAATTCGTAGCCATCTTGATAGGCACAGATTGATTAATGAATCTCAACACGGTTTTACAAAGGGGCGTTCCTGTCTTACGAATTTACTAACTTTTTTCACTAAGGTGTTTGAGGAGGTAGATCATGGTAATGAATGTAATATTGTGTATATGGACTTCAGTAAGGCTTTCGATAGAGTTCCACACCAGAGGCTATTGAGGAAACTTAAGGCACACAGAATAGGAGGAGAAATTTTTTCCTGGGTAGAGACATGGTTGACAAATAGACAGCAGAGAGTTTGCATAAATGGGGAGAAATCAGAATGGGGGCACGTCACAAGCTGTGTTCCTCAGGGGTCAGTGTTGGGTCCGTTGTTGTTCACAATTTACATAAACGACATAGATGAGGGAATAAATAGCGACATAAGCAAATTTGCTGATGACACCAAAATAGGCCGTCCAATTCATTCTAATGAGGACATTATAGCACTCCAGGATGATTTGAATAGACTGATGCAATGGTCGGAGAAGTGGCAGATGCAGTTTAACACTGACAAATGCAAAGTTCTAAATGTTGTACTTGTAAATAACCATGCCACATATAAACTAAATAATGTAGATCTTAATACTACTAATTGCGAAAAGGATTTAGGAGTTCTGGTTAACAGTAATCTAAAACCAAGACAACAGTGCATTAATGTTCGCAATAAAGCTAACAGAATTCTTGGCTTCATATCTAGAAGTATTAATAATAGAAGTCCTCAGGTTGTTCTTCTACTCTATACATCCTTGGATAGGCCTCATTTAGACTTTGCTGCTAAGTTCTGGTCACCGTATTACAGAATGGATATAAATGCTCTGGAAAACGTACAGAGGAGGATGACAAAGATGATCCCATGTATCAGAAACCTTCCCTATGAGGATAGACTGAGGGCCCTGAATCTGCACTCTCTCGAAAGGCGTAGAATTAGGGGGGATATGATCGAGGTGTATAAATGGAAAACAGGAATAAATAAAGGGGATGCAAATAGCGTACTGAAAATTTCAAGCCAAGACAGGACTCGCAGCAATGGTTTCAAGTTGGAAAAATTCAGATTCAGAAAGGATATAGGAAAGCACTGGTTTGGTAATAGAGTTGTGGATGAGTGGAACAAACTCCCGAGTACTGTTATTCAGGCTAAAACGTTGTGTAGTTTTAAAAATAGGTTAGATAAATACATGAGTGTGTGTGGGTGGGTGTGAGTTGGACCTGACTAGCTTGTGCTGCTGGGTCTGGTGCAGTGCTCCATCCTTGAGTGGAGATGATCAGACTGGGTGGGTCATTGGGCTAATCCGGGGGTGGGTCGTTGGTCTAATCCGGGGGTAGACATGGACCTGTTCCGCATGGGTCAGTAGGCCTGTTGCAGTGTTCCTTCTTTCTTATGTTCTTATTTTCTTATTTATATATATATATATATATATATATATATATATATATATATATATATATATATATATATATATATATCTTCTTTCTTTCAACGCACCAGCCGTATCACACTGAGGCAGGGTGGCCCAGCGAGGCAGGGTGGCCCAGCGAGGCAGGGTGGACCACCGAGGCAGGGTGGCCCAGCGAGGCAGGGTGGCCCACCGAGGCAGGGTGGCCCAGCGAGGCAGGGTGGCCCACCGAGGCAGAGTGGCCCAGCGAGGCATGGTGGCCCAGCCAGGCAGGGTGGCCCAGCGAGGCATGGTGGCCCACCGAGGCAGGGTGGCCCAGCGAGGCAGGGTGGCCCAGCGAGGCAGGGTGGCCCACCGAGGCAGGGTGGCCCACCGAGGCAGGATGGCCCACCGAGGCAGGGTAGCCCACCGAGGCAGGGTAGCCCACCGAGGCAGGGTGGCCCACCGAGGCAGGGTGGCCCAGCGAGGCAGGGTGGCCCAGCGAGGCAGGGTGGACCACCGAGGCAGGGTGGCCCAGCGAGGCAGGGTGGCCCACCGAGGCAGGGTGGCCCAGCGAGGCAGGGTGGCCCACCGAGGCAGAGTGGCCCAGCGAGGCATGGTGGCCCAGCCAGGCAGGGTGGCCCAGCGAGGCATGGTGGCCCACCGAGGCAGGGTGGCCCAGCGAGGCAGGGTGGCCCAGCGAGGCAGGGTGGCCCACCGAGGCAGGGTGGCCCACCGAGGCAGGATGGCCCATTGAGGCATGGTGGCCCACCGAGGCAGGGTGGCCCACCGAGGCAGGGTGGCCCACCGAGGCAGGGTAGCCCACCGAGGCAGGGTAGCCCACCGAGGCAGGGTGGCCCACCGAGGCAGGGTGGCCCACCGAGGCAGGGTAGCCTACCGAGGCAGGGTGGCTCACCGAGGCAGGGTGGCACACCGAGGCAGGGTGGCCCACCGAGGCATGGTGGCCCACCGAGGCAGGGTGGCCCACCGAGGCAGGGTAGCCCACCGAGGCAGGGTAGCCCACTGAGGCAGGGTAGCCCACCGAGGCAGGGTGGCCCACCGAGGCAGGGTGGCCCACCGAGGCAGGGTGGCCCACCGAGGCAGGGTGGCCCACTGAGACAGGGTGGACCACCGAGGCAGGGTGGACCACCGAGGCGGGGTGGCCCACCGAGGCAGGGTGGACCACCGAGGCAGGGTGGACCACCGAGGCAGGGTGGACCACCGAGGCAGGGTGGACCACCGAGGCAGGGTGGACCACCGAGGCAGGGTGGACCACCGAGACAGGGTGGCCCAAAAGGAAAAACGAAAGTTTCTCCTTTTACATTTAGTAATATATACAGGAGAAGAGGTTACTAGCCCCTTGCTCCCGGCATTTTAGTCGCCTCTTACAACACGCATGACTTACGGAGGAAGAATTCTGTTCCACTTCCCCATGGAGATAAGAGGAAATAAACAAGAACAAGAACTAGAAAGAAAATAGAAGAAACCCCAGAGAGGTGCGTGTATATATATATGTTTGTACATGTATGTGTAGTGTGACCTAAGTGTAAGTAGAAGTAGCAAGACGTACCTGAAACCTTGCATGTTTATGAGACAGAAAAAAGGACACCAGCAATCCTACCATAATGAAAACAATTACAGGCTTTCGTTGTACACTCACTTGGCAGGACGGTAGTACCTCCCTGGGCGGTTGCTGTCTACCAACCTACTACCTAGGATATATATATATATATATGTGTATATATATATATATATATATATATATATATATATATATATATATATATATATGTATATATATATATATTTTCAACAAGTCGGCCGTCTCCCACCGAGGCAGGGTGACCCAAAAAAGAAAGAAAATCCCCAAAAATAAAACACTTTCATCATTCAACACTTTCACCACACTCACACATTATCACTGCTTTTGCAGAGGTGCTCAGAACACAACAGTTTAGAAGTATATACGTATAAAGATACACAACATATCCCTCCAAACTGCCAATATCCCAAACCCCTCCTTTAAAGTGCAGGCATTGTACTTCCCATTTCCAGGACTCAAGTCCGACTATATGAAAATAACCGGTTTTCCTGAATCCCATCACTAAATATTACCCTGCTCACACTCCAAGAGATCGTCAGGTCCCAAGTATCATTCGTCTCCATTCACTCCTATCTAACACGCTCATGCACGCTTGCTGGAAGTCCAAGCCCCTCGCCCACAAAACCTCCTTTACCCCCTCTTTCCAACCCTTTCGAGGACGACCCCTACCCCTCTTTCCTTCCCCTATAGATTTATATGCTTTCCATGTCATTTTACTTTGATCCATTCTCTCTAAATGACCAAACCACATCAACAACCCCTCTTCTGCCCTCTGACTAATGCTTTTATTAACTCCACACCTCCTAATTTCCACACTCCGAATTTTCTGCATAATATTTACATCACACATTGCCCTTAGACAGGACATCTCCACTGCCTCCAACCGTCTCCTCGCTGCTGCATTTACCACCCAAGCTTCACATCCATATAAGAGTGTTGGTACTACTATACTTTCATACATTCCCTTTTTTGCCTCCATAGATAACGTTTTTTGACTCCACATATACCTCAACGCACCACTCACCTTTTTTCCCTCATCAATTCTATGATTAACCTCATCCTTCATAAATCCATCCGCCGACACGTCAACTCCCAAGTATCTGAAAACATTCATTTCTTCCATACTCCTCCTCCCCAATTTGATATCCAATTTTCTTTATCTAAATCATTTGATGCCCTCATCACCTTACTCTTTTCTATGTTCACTTTCAACTTTCTACCTTTACACACATTCTCAAACTCATCCACTAACCTTTGCAATTTTTCTTTAGAATCTCCCATAAGCACAGTATCATCAGCAAAAAGTAACTGTGTCAATTCCCATTTTGCATTTGATTCCCCATAATTTAATCCCACCCCTCTCCCGAACACCCTAGCATTTACTTCTTTTGCAACCCCATCTATAAATATATTAAACAACCATTGTGACATTACACATCCCTGTCTAAGACCTACTTTTACCGGGAAGTATTCTCCCTCTCTTCTACACACCCTAACCTGAGCCTCACTATCCTCATAAAAACTCTTTACAGCGTTTAGTAACTTGCCACCTATTCCATACACTTGCAACATCTGCCACATTGCTCCTCTATCCACTTTATCATATGCCTTTTCTCAATCCATAAATGCAATAAAAACTTCCCTACCTTTATCTAAATACTGTTCACATATATGCTTCAATGTAAACACTTGATCTACACATCCCCTACCCACTCTGAAGCCTCCTTGCTCATCCGCAATCCTACATTCTGTCTTACCTCTAATTCTTTCAATTATAACCCTACCGTATACTTTTCCTGGTATACTCAGTAAACTTATTCCTCTATAATTTTTACAGTCTCTTTTGTCCCCTTTCCCTTTATATAAAGGGACTATACATGCTCTCCGCCAATCCCTAGGTACCTTCCCCTCTTTCATACATTTATTAAACAAAAGTACCAACCACTCCAACACTATACCCCCCTGCTTTTAACATTTCTGTCATGATCCCATCAGTTCCAGCTGCTTTACCCCCTTTCATTCCCCGTAATGCCTCACGTACCTCCCCCACACTTACATCCTGTTCTTCTTCACTACTAAAAGATGGTATACCTCCCTGGCCAGTGCATGAAATTACCGCCTCCCTTTCTTCCTCAACATTTAAAAGTTCCTCAAAATATTCTCGCCATCTACCTAATGCCTCCCTCTCCCCATCTACTAACTCCCTTACTCTGTTTTTAACTAACAAATCCATACTTTCCCTAGGCTTTCTTAACTTGTTTAACTCGCTCCAAATTTTTTTCTTATTTTCATTAAAATTTCTTGACAATGCCTCTCCCACTCTTTCATCTGCTCTCCTTTTGCACTCTCTCACCACTCTCTTCACCTTTCTTTTACTCTCCATATACTCTGCTCTTCTTATAACACTTCTGCTTTGTAAAAACCTCTCATAAGCTACCTTTTTCTCTTTTATCACACCCTTTACTTCATCATTCCACCAATCACTCCTCTTTCCTCCTGCACCCACCCTCCTATAACCACAAACTTCTGCCCCACATTCTAATACTGCATTTTTAAAACTATTCCAACCCTCTTCAACCCCCCCACTACTCATCTTTGCACTAGCCCACCTTTCTGCCAATAGTCGCTTATATCTCACCCGAACTTCCTCCTCCCTTAGTTTATACACTTTCACCTCCCTCTTACTTGTTGTTGCCACCTTCCTCTTTTCCCATCTACCTCTTACTCTAACTGTAGCTACAACTAAATAATGATCTGATATATCAGTTGCCCCTCTATAAACATGTACATCCTGGAGCCTACCCATCAACCTTTTATCCACCAATACATAATCTAACAAACTACTTTCATTACGTGCTACATCATACCTTGTATATTTATTTATCCTCTTTTTCATAAAATATGTATTACTTATTACCAAATTTCTTTCTACACATAGCTCAATTAAAAGCTCCCCATTTACATTTACCCCTGGCACCCCAAATTTACCTACTACTCCCTCCATAACATTTTTACCCACTTTAGCATTGAAATCCCCAACCACCATTACTCTCACACTTGATTCAAAACTCCCCACGCATTCACTCAACATTTCCCAGAATCTCTCTCTCTCCTCTACACTTCTCTCTTCTCCAGGTGCATACACGCTTACTATAACCCACTTTTCACATCCAACCTTTATTTTACTCCACATAATCCTTGAATTTATACATTTGTAGTCCCTCTTTTCCTGCCATAGCTTATCCTTCAACATTATTGCTACTCCTTCTTTAGCTCTAACTCTATTTGAAACCCCTGACCTAATCCCATTTATTCCTCTCCACTGAAACTCTCCCACCCCCTTCAGCTTTGTTTCAGTTAAAGCCAGGACATCCAGTTTCTTCTCATTCATAATATCCACAATCATCTCTTTCTTAACATTTGCACAACATCCACGCACATTCAGACTTCCCACTTCGACAATTTTCTTCTTATTCTTTTTAGTAATCTTTACAGGAAAAGGGGTTACTAGCCCATTGTTCCCGGCATTATAGTTGACTTTTACAACACGCATGACTTACGGAGGAAAGATTCTTATTCCACTTCCCCATGGATATAAAGGGAAAAGTAATAAGACCAAGAACTATTAAGATAAAATGAAGAATTGAGACACTTATGCAACACATGGGAATCTTTATTGAAGAAACGTTTCGCCACACAGTGGCTTCATCAGTCCAATACAAAGTAGAAATGGGTAAGGAGAGTAGAAGTTTGAGGTAATCAGTCCCTCAACCTGGAATCGATGTGTTCAGTCCATCACTCTTGTAGGAAGTGCAGCATAGGGCCAGAGAGGTGGCTTATATACTGTGGTGAGATGAGTTGAAGCAGGAGGAGGCGGGATCACAGTGGGACCTGCCACTAGTGTAAGTAGGTCGTCGTCCAAGATCTTGGTACAAAGACTTCAACGCTTGCCCAACCTTTGGACGACGACCTACTTACACTAGTAACAGGTCCCACTGTGATCCCGCCTCCTCCTGCTTCAACTCATCTCACCACAGTATATAAGCCACCTCTCTGGCCCTATGCTGCACTTCCTACAAGGGTGATGGACTGAGCACATCGATTCCAGGTTGAGGGACTGATTACCTCAAACTTCTACTCTCCTTACCCATTTCTACTTTGTATTGGACTGATGAAGCCACTGTGTGGCGAAACGTTTCTTCAATAAAGATTCCCATGTGTTGCATAAGTGTCTCAATTCTTCAACTTGTAGGTTTTCAAAACCCTTCATCACATATTAAGATAAAATCAAAGAAAACTCAGATGAGTGTATATAAATAAACGTGTACATGTATGTGTAGTGTGACCTAAGTGTAAGTAGAAGTAGCAAGACGTACCTGTAATCTTGCATATTTATGAGACAGACAAAAGACACCAGCAATACTACCATCATGTAAAACAATTACAGGTTTTCGTTTTACACTCACTTGGCAGGACGGTAGTACCTCCTTGGGTGGTTGCTGTCTACCAACCTACTACCTATATATATATATATATATATATATATATATATATATATATATATATATATATATATATATATATATATATATATATATAATCAGGCAAGTATTTCGATAATACGGTGATCATCTTCATTATTTCAAACTTGTTTCAATATGATTTACATTTTTACTGTTGTTAAAATGCTTATTTATACCAACCCTTTTTCTCTTGAACGAAAGACTTAAGAGCTAGGATATGTTTTGGTGTAGCCAGGTCCCCAGACATTCCTTGGCAGTGTTGGCGAGCCTTGGCCCACGTAAGTTTGTGGTGACTCAGGAAGAAACACTCGTCCAAGATCTTGGTGTAAGGCTGTGGACAGGTCAGGCCTGAAAAAATTATAGACAGCAGTAACACAGTGAAACTCATTGTTGTGGTTACATTCAACATGATTCCACTAACCTCATTTATATTTGATGAGTTCCTAGAGAATTTCTACTGGCAGAAGCCGACCTTGGGCCAGGCTCGTTGCAGCTGTTGGTCCGCTGACATACATATATATAGTTTTAACTTAAACTACTCATAAGCAATATCCGAAAGTACAGAATTAAAACAGACATTTCCTCTAAGAATGTATAATTAATCTTTAACTGAATAACCTACAGGAAGGTTTCCCAGAATTTTTTTTCCATAAAATCTACGTGATAATATTAGTGATCATTCTACCTCGCAGTTCTCATTTTCTCCTTCCAATCTTTTTCTTGACTCCATCCCTTTGTTCTACACGTGCCCCTCTCGCACTCTCCTCTTCCGTCTTCCGTGTCCTCGTGTCCTCGTGTCCTCGCGTCCTCGAGTCCTCGTGTCCTCGTGTCCTCACTCAGTCTACTGTCCTCTTGTCTCTCGACATCAAAAATTCACTCATCTAAAATTTCAATATATGGAAGTTGGAGGAATTATCATCAGGAAAGTCTAAAAACTTTTGCAATATAGTTAAAACTTTAAGTTTTAAAGGAATATGCAGAGAGAACCGTTCTTCAGTGCATGTGATGATGCAAGGTGCATGGTACCAACACTACTGCATGTGATGATGCACGGTGCATGGTACCAACACTACTGCATGGTGATGATGCAAGGTGCATGGTACCAACACTACTGCATGGTGATGATGCACGGTGCATGGTACCAACACTACTGCATGGTGATGATGCACGGTGCATGGTACCAACACTACTGCATGGTGATGATGCACGGTGCATGGTACCAACACTACTGCATGGTGATGATGCACGGTGCATGGTACCAACACTACTGCATGGTGATGATGCACGGTGCATGGTACCAACACTACTGCATGTGATGATGCACGGTGCATGGTACCAACACTACTGCATGTGATGATGCACGGTGCATGGTACCAACACTACTGCATGTGATGATGCAAGGTGCATGGTACCAACACTACTGCATGTGATGATGCACGGTGCATGGTACCAACACTACTGCATGTGATGATGCAAGGTGCATGGTAACAACACTACTGCATGGTGATGATGCACGGTGCATGGTACCAACACTACTGCATGGTGATGATGCAAGGTGCATGGTACCAACACTACTGCATGGTGATGATGCAAGGTGCATGGTAACAACACTACTGCATGGTGATGATGCAAGGTGCATGGTAACAACACTACTGCATGGTGATGATGCAAGGTGCATGGTAACAACACTACTGCATGGTGATGATGCAAGGTGCATGGTACCAACACTACTGCATGGTGATGATGCAAGGTGCATGGTAACAACACTACTGCATGGTGATGATGCACGGTGCATGGTACCAACACTACTGCATGGTGATGATGCAAGGTGCATGGTAACAACACTACTGCATGGTGATGATGCACGGTGCATGGTACCAACACTACTGCATGGTGATGATGCAAGGTGCATGGTAACAACACTACTGCATGGTGATGATGCACGGTGCATGGTACCAACACTACTGCATGTGATGATGCACGGTGCATGGTACCAACACTACTGCATGTGATGATGCACGGTGCATGGTGCATGGTACGGTGCATGGTAACAACACTACTGCATGGTGATGATGCACGGTGCATGGTACCAACACTACTGCATGGTGATGATGCACGGTGCATGGTACCAACACTACTGCATGGTGATGATGCACGGTGCATGGTACCAACACTACTGCATGGTGATGATGCAAGGTGCATGGTAACAACACTACTGCATGGTGATGATGCACGGTGCATGGTACCAACACTACTGCATGTGATGATGCACGGTGCATGGTACCAACACTACTGCATGGTGATGATGCAAGGTGCATGGTACCAACACTACTGCATGGTGATGATGCAAGGTGCATGGTACCAACACTACTGCATGGTGATGATGCACGGTGCATGGTACCAACACTACTGCATGGTGATGATGCACGGTGCATGGTACCAACACTACTGCATGGTGATGATGCACGGTGCATGGTACCAACACTACTGCATGGTGATGATGCAAGGTGCATGGTACCAACACTACTGCATGGTGATGATGCAAGGTGCATGGTACCAACACTACTGCATGGTGATGATGCACGGTGCATGGTACCAACACTACTGCATGTGATGATGCACGGTGCATGGTACCAACACTACTGCATGGTGATGATGCAAGGTGCATGGTACCAACACTACTGCATGGTGATGATGCACGGTGCATGGTACCAACACTACTGCATGGTGATGATGTAAGGTGCATGGTACCAACACTACTGCATGGTGATGATGTAAGGTGCATGGTACCAACACTACTGCATGGTGATGATGCACGGTGCATGGTACCAACACTACTGCATGTGATGATGCACGGTGCATGGTACCAACACTACTGCATGGTGATGATGCAAGGTGCATGGTACCAACACTACTGCATGGTGATGATGTAAGGTGCATGGTACCAACACTACTGCATGGTGATGATGCAAGGTGCATGGTACCAACACTACTGCATGTGATGATGCACGGTGCATGGTACCAACACTACTGCATGGTGATGATGTAAGGTGCATGGTACCAACACTACTGCATGGTGATGATGCACGGTGCATGGTACCAACACTACTGCATGTGATGATGCACGGTGCATGGTACCAACACTACTGCATGGTGATGATGCAAGGTGCATGGTACCAACACTACTGCATGGTGATGATGTAAGGTGCATGGTACCAACACTACTGCATGGTGATGATGCAAGGTGCATGGTACCAACACTACTGCATGGTGATGATGCACGGTGCATGGTACCAACACTACTGCATGGTGATGATGCACGGTGCATGGTACCAACACTACTGCATGGTGATGATGCACGGTGCATGGTACCAACACTACTGCATGGTGATGATGCAAGGTGCATGGTACCAACACTACTGCATGGTGATGATGTAAGGTGCATGGTACCAACACTACTGCATGGTGATGATGCACGGTGCATGGTACCAACACTACTGCATGGTGATGATGCAAGGTGCATGGTACCAACACTACTGCATGGTGATGATGCACGGTGCATGGTACCAACACTACTGCATGTGATGATGCACGGTGCATGGTACCAACACTACTGCATGGTGATGATGCACGGTGCATGGTACCAACACTACTGCATGGTGATGATGCAAGGTGCATGGTACCAACACTACTGCATGGTGATGATGCACGGTGCATGGTACCAACACTACTGCATGTGATGATGCACGGTGCATGGTACCAACACTACTGCATGGTGATGATGCAAGGTGCATGGTACCAACACTACTGCATGGTGATGATGTAAGGTGCATGGTACCAACACTACTGCATGGTGATGATGCAAGGTGCATGGTACCAACACTACTGCATGTGATGATGCACGGTGCATGGTACCAACACTACTGCATGGTGATGATGCACGGTGCATGGTACCAACACTACTGCATGTGATGATGCACGGTGCATGGTACCAACACTACTGCATGGTGATGATGCACGGTGCATGGTACCAACACTACTGCATGGTGATGATGCAAGGTGCATGGTACCAACACTACTGCATGGTGATGATGTAAGGTGCATGGTACCAACACTACTGCATGGTGATGATGCAAGGTGCATGGTACCAACACTACTGCATGGTGATGATGCACGGTGCATGGTACGAACACTACTGCATGTGATGATGCACGGTGCATGGTACCAACACTACTGCATGGTGATGATGCAAGGTGCATGGTACCAACACTACTGCATGGTGATGATGCAAGGTGCATGGTACCAACACTACTGCATGGTGATGATGCAAGGTGCATGGTACCAACACTACTGCATGGTGATGATGCAAGGTGCATGGTACCAACACTACTGCATGGTGATGATGTAAGGTGCATGGTACCAACACTACTGCATGGTGATGATGCAAGGTGCATGGTACCAACACTACTGCATGGTGATGATGCAAGGTGCATGGTACCAGCACTACTGCATGGTGATGATGCACGGTGCATGGTACCAACACTACTGCATGGTGATGATGCAAGGTGCATGGTACTAACACTACTGCATGGTGATGATGCAAGGTGCATGGTACCAACACTACTGCATGGTGATGATGTAAGGTGCATGGTACCAACAATTCTGCATGGTGATGATGCAGGGTGCATGGTACCAACACTACTGCATGGTGATGATGCACGGTGCATGGTACCAACACTACTGCATGGTGATGATGCACGGTGCATGGTACCAACACTACTGCATGGTGATGATGCAAGGTGCATGGTACCAACACTAGTGCATGGTGATGATGCACGGTGCATGGTACAAACACTACTGCATAGGGATGATGCAAGGTGCATGGTACCAAAACTACTGCATGATGATGATGTAAGGTGCATGGTACCAACAATTCTGCATGGTGATGATGCAGGGTGCATGGTACCAACACTACTGCATGGTGATGATGCAGGGTGCATGGTACCAACACTACTGCATGGTGATGATGCACGATGCATGGTACCAACACTACTGCATGGTGATGATGCAAGGTGCATGGTACCTACACTACTGCATGGTGATGATCAATGGTGCATGGTACCAACACTACTGCATGGTGATGATGTAAGGTGCATGGTACCAACATTACTGCATGGTGATGATGCAAGGTGCATGGTGCCAACACTTCTGCATGGTGATGACGTAAGGTGCATGGTACCAACACTACTGCATGGTGATGATGTAAGGTGCATGGTACCAACACTACTGCATGGTGATGATGCACGGTGCATGGTGCCAACACTACTGCTTGGTGATGATGCACGGTGCATGATACATACACTACTGCATGGTGATGATGCAAGGTGCATGGTACCAACACTTCTGCATGGTGATGATGTAAGGTGCATGGTACCAACACTACTGCTTGGTGATGATGCATGGTGCATGATACATACACTACTGCATGGTGATGATGCAAGGTGCATGGTACCAACACTACTGCATGGTGATGATGCAAGGTGCATGGTTCCAACACATGATGATATGGTGCATGATACATACACTACTGCATGGTGATGATGCAAGGTGTGATGATGCATGGTGCATGATACATACACTACTGCATGGTGATGATGCACGGTGCATGGTACCAACACTACTGCATGGTGATGATGCAAGGTGCATGGTTCCAACACTTCTGCATGGTGATGATGCAAGGTGCATGGTACCAACACTACTGCATGGTGATGATGCATTGTGCATGGTACCAATACTTCTGCATGGTGATGATGCAAGGTGCATGGTACCAACACTACTGCATAGTGATGATGCAAAGTGCATAGTACCAACACTTCTGCATGGGGATGATGCATGGTGCATTGTACCAACACTACTGCATGGTGATGATGCACGGTGCATGGTACCAACACTACTGCATGGTGATGATGCAAGGTGCATGGTACCAACACTACTGCATGGTGATGATGCAAGGTGCATGGTACCAACACTACTGCATGGTGATGATGCAAGGTGCATGGTACCAACACTACTGCATGGTGATGATGCAAGGTGCATGGTACCAACACTACTGCATGGTGATGATGCAAGGTGCATGGTACCAACACTTCTGCATGGTGATGATACAAGGTGTATGGTACCAACACTTCTGCATGGTGATGATGCAAGGTGCATGGTACCAACACTACTGCATGGTAATGATGCAAGGTGCATGGTTCCAACACTACTGCTTGGTGATGATGCAAGGTGCATGGTACCAACTCTACTGCATAGTGATGATGCAAGGTGCATGGTACCAACACTTCTGCATGGTGATGATGCAAGGTGCATGGTACCAACACTTCTGCATAGTGATGATGCAAGGTGCATAGTACCAACACTACTGCATGGTGATGATGCAAGGTGCATGGTACCATCATTACTGCATGGTGATGATGCAAGGTGCATGGTACCAACACTACTGCATGGTGATGATGCAAGGTGCATGGTACCAACACTACTGCATGGTGATGATGCAAGGTGCATGGTACCAACACTTCTGCATGGTGATGATGCAAGGTGCATGGTACCAACACTTCTGCATGGTGATGATGCAAGGTGCATGGTACCAACACTTCTGCATGGTGATGATGCAAGGTGCATGGTACCAACACTTCTGCATGGTGATGATGCAAGGTGCATGGTATGGTACCAACACTACTGCAACACTTACTGCATGGTGATGATGCACGGTGCATGGTACCAACACTACTGCATGGTGATGATGCACGGTGCATGGTACCAGCACTACTGCATGGTGATGATGCATGGTGATGATGCACGGTGCATGGTACCAACACTACTGCTACGGTGCATGGTACCAACACTTCTGCATGGTGATGATGCACGGTGCATGGTACCAACACTACTGCATGGTGATGATGCAAGGTGCATGGTACCAACACTACTGTATGGTACCAACACTACTGCATGGTGATGATGCAAGGTGCATGGTACCAACACTACTGAATGGTGATGATGCAAGGTGCATGGTACCAACACTTCTGCATGGTGATGATGCACGGTGCATGGTACCAACACTACTGCATGGTGATGATGCACGGTGCATGGTACCAGCACTACTGCATGGTGATGATGCAAGGTGCATGGTACCAACACTGCTGTATGGTGATGATAGGTGCATGGTACCAACACTACATGTGTGATGCAAGGTGATGGCACTGCATTGTGGTGCATGGTACCATCATTACTGCATTGTGATGATGCAAGGTGCATGGTACCATCACTACTGCATGGTGACGATGCAAGGTGCATGGTACCATCACTACTGCATGGTGATGATGCAAGGTGCATGGTACCAACACTACTGTATGGTGATGATGCAAGGTGCATGGTACCAACACTACTGTATGGTGATGATGCAAGGTGCATGGTACCAACACTACTGTATGGTGATGATGCAAGGTGCATGGTACCAACACTACTGTATTGTGATGATGCAAGGTGCATGGTTCTGGCAACAAGACACTTGACCATCAAGTTTAACTCAAGGGCTTGACAACATGTGTGTTTGGAATACAGTGAGAAATTATAATTAGGAACTTTTAAGAGTTGGTTTAATTATGTTCATTAACTGGAGATGATGCAGAGAAGGTTATAATTCTGAGGTGAGTGAAGTGAGGTATGAGAGGTATTGAATGAAGGAAGATATGGGAATGAAAGAAATGCTGGATGTTCATGGCTGTTTCACTAGGCATTAGATTCAAGTGTGAGCGCTGAAGATCAGTGAAATAGATTACTCAGATTTGAGTGATTAGGGGAAATATTTTTCGTTTCTGTTAGTTCTAATTGCATTTTGTTTGTGCGATGTAAATGCAATGAAGACACACTGATGGATTTTGTAGTCTCTGAGTACTGAAATCCTCATCATACTGTGAAAATTAATGTTTACATTGAGTTTGTTGTGTAGAAGCCTTCAGCAGCTCCTTTAAAACTTCTGTTTGTTGAGACAACAACAACTGATTCACGATCATTGTAGAAAGAAGCTCTTCCTGCTTGGCTGTGGAGACACTATTATCATCGGCCGCCACGACGCACAGGAGGGGCAGGAGCAGCAGGAAGTTCATAATGACGGTCTTGATGGTCTGCCTCGGGTCTGAAGATAAGGTGTCGTGCTACAAGCCTCTCGGTACACACACAAAAACCACTTGTAGCTCACTCCTGTATGTGTGTGATATGTATAACTCTCGGCTGCCTGGGAGATAAATGAGGCTGGGATGTATTATGCTCGGGGTTGTATACGAGAGTTGCAAGGGGTCTCCTGTATGCAAGATATTTATCCTAAATCCCACAGATGAAATAAAATCCAACGTAACAGTGTTTGGAAACTATGTCTGATACTCAATATGAACACGTAACACTTGAAAGAAATATCACCTCATATCTTTTTTTCAAATGAATAACAGTGGAAAACCTCTGAAGTTTAGAGATATATAATTTCTATGAATCATGCAGTGCCACGTCTGAATGCCAGTATTCAAATGGATGCAAATATGCATATGTTAATCACAGTGTTGCGGGACTGGCCGGCTCCTCACACTGCTTACTAACATATCAGGATCCCCGCTGGTGTACTTTTAGGTGGTTGCCTGAGTTATTTCCTTGTTTTATTCTTTCTCAAATTATCGTTTTATTTTCCCAATAACTCTCGAAACCTTCATCCGATTAGCCTGACATTTTTCATGGTGGTGTGCAGAAAACAGGGCAAGATTTCAGATACAGTTGGCATACGCATGTGTGTTTGATGATCAAAATTGTTGAGCTCATTTCCATAATCGTGGGACTGGTTAGAGAAATATAAAAAACACACTGCAGAGTAACTTTGAAATTCAAGTACACATGTGTAAATCAACTAATTTTGTGTGTAAAATTTCGATTATCAAATCACGTTAGTTTTGCTTCAGTTTATGTTTACTGAAAGGTTTTCTATATTTAATGGCTAATAAATCTTAAGACGCGGAGAGAACCAATTAAATCTGTGAACAGATTTTTCAAATGACTCTTTCTTGGAATCGTTGGAATCCTTTCAAAAACTGAAGAATGCTTCTTCTGATCGGATTCAAATTTAGATGTGTTTTCCATTAAGCAGGATTCTCATTGTAATAATTCTTTCCTCTGAAGAACTAATTAATGACTTGTGTTTACCTACTTGAAAATATTAACGCTGATCTATTGACAAGGTAGACAACCTATAATTTTAATCTACTTTGGTGAATAACTGAGGTTTTTGTGAATATGTGAGGTAAAAGGACACAAGTGCAACTAATGTGACATTTTATTGTGGCAACGTTTCGCTCTCCAGGAGTTTTGTCAAGCCGTTACGGCTTCATGAGGATGAGAACGAGGATGGGAATGATTACTGTGGAACAGAGCTTTTCACTGTAACCGCCTCATACTTTACTGTTTACTATTACTCTGTGTTCTATTTGTTAGGAAGTTTAAGATCCATCAACCCACTTTTTCTGTTTTTCCTTTATCACACATTTTGTGTGCTATTACACCATGACCGCACTTGTCGAAAGCTATCGCACAGTCTGTGTATACTACATCTGTAATTTGTCATTCATTGCATCCAAGACCATATCATAGTGGTCCAGTAGTTGAGGGGCAGGAGAAACCTGCTCCAAACACATGCTGCCCTGGGTTGAGCAATTGTTGGGTATCCAAGTAGTTGGCGATTTTGCTTTTTAGAACCCTTTCAAATATTCTTTATGTGTAACGTGCTAACGTTACACATCGGACTGTAATAAACCATACCACGGGTGGGATTTGAACCCGCGGTCAGAGAGCTTCAGACTGTAATTCTTTCCAGTTACTTTACTGCCACATTTGTGGAGTGGGTTTACATCTGTTGTTTGTACTGACTGTGGCATGACCGCTGTGTATATGCTCCCTCTCCATAATTAAAGTAATGGAGTTCCACGAGCTTGGACCTGGGACAGAATGCATGGGCAAGTCATCTATTGCTTTTTCAAAGTCCTGTGGTGTAAGGTGTTATATCTTCGAGATTGGTCATCCTGTGTTATTTAACTGTTGTAAGAGAATATGTTCATCACTTAATATTATAGCGCGAAAGTCCCCGTTTATGGCTAAAATAGAGACTTTCGGCGTTATATTATTATCTGTTAATATATGAAAAATACCATGGTATTATCGTTATTATCATTATATTGTTATTATCACTATTTTGGTATTATTACTATTTTTTACCATTATCACTATTATTTTACTATTATGGTTAGGTAGAATTTCTTGTGTATATAGAGTTTAAGTCTCGGAACCATCCGGTGAATTGTTCAGTTGTTTATGTCCGGCTGGCTGACGTGGCTCAGCTGATCCAACCTGACGACACGTCAACAGACTGGCAAGTAGTCAGTCTGCTCCCAGCTCTAGCCCTGACAACTGATCGTATATTGGCTCTTACGGTGTACAGTTGAATGGTTTTGAGAATTGGACTCAAGAGCTGACTCACTTTGATCCTCATTACTTTGAAAGATTCTTTTGATATTTATATTCTTGGTCAGTTCAGTAATCCATAGATACTTTACAGCCAGATTCAAAGGTCTTGTTAAATCTTGTACCTTTTGTATTTCGAGTCTACAGTCTTGTTAAGACAAAGACGTAAATGTTATTGAAGACTGAATTACAGGAAGAATAATTAAACTTCCTTATTAATATGACATTTCCATGATTTTGAACTAAATGTATATGGTAAATTTATTGTACAAAGTATTAAGTTACATTAACTACAAAGAGAGAAGATAAAGTATTGTATTTAAATACTTTAATAAATTTGAATATTATTCTATGGAGTTTCCCAGTTGAAATTATTTCCCCTAGACTCTAAAATACCTTTAAATAACTCGGATCTAAAAATCTTGTTGCATAAGAAATAAATGGTAACAGGCCACATTCTGAAGTTCTTTAAAAAATTTCTTATTCGCAGCAAATGGGGTACCCGTCCGGGATCTCTGTTGTTCTAAGACATTGATCAAAAGAACAATATTAAAGTTATATACTGGGAATTTATCTTTAGTTAATTTCAAAATATTGATCATGGAAGATCACATTAAAGAGTTATTTGAAGATTTAACATTGTCAAAGCTGGACTCCTTGAAACTTCAAACGTGCTGGCAGATAGCCCGTAAATTGGGAGTGCCATACGATAGATATTACACAGCCAATACCGTAAGGGCCTCTAACCATCATGTAGCAGGAGATTCTGACTCTGAAAGTTTAGTTTCTCAAGTAAGCTACCAGTCGAGATTCGACGTATTAGAAGAACAATTTCAAAGAGTTGATCTTGAAATTGAATCAGACAGATTAGGTCCCGCTTTGGCCTCTAGTAAAGAAGATGAAGTACTGCAGGGTGCAGCCGCTGTTCGGCATTCGCCCGTTACTGAAGGAATTCCTATTAATGGTCAGCCTGGCCCTCACCAAGGTGCACGTCCAAAGGAATATCCACATACCGCCAGTTCAATTCCCTCATTTTCGATACCATCGGGGCATATTTCTCAAAGTCAGTTTGAGAAATTAGAGAGACTATTTATTTTACAGACTGCTCAAATTGAGGCTCAGCGTAAATTAAATGAAGAAGACTTTCAAAGGGAAACGCTCCGCTATATAAGACAACAACAACAAGGAAATGTGAGTGAAAGATGTACTGAATCTCTCAAATGATTCTTTCAATATACAAAAAGCTGCATCTATGGTTCCAAGATTTAATGACGGAGATTTAGATAAATTATTTTGAAGTCTTTGAGAATCAAGCACGTGCTATGCGCTGGCCCCGACAACACTGGGCAACCTTATTACATACTTCGTTGTCTGGTAAAGCTCAAAGTTGTACGGCTACGTTACCTTTTGAGAAATATGTGGATTATGATTCCGTTAAGAAGGCTATCCTAGAGGCTTATGATCTCCTCCCAGTAAGTTATCAAAAAACCTTTAGAGCATTAAAACGCCAGCCAACTCAGTCGTATGTGGATTTTGCTCGTGAAAAGAAAATCGCTTTTGAGAGATGGTGTAGAGCTTCTAACTGTAAATCTATGGAAAGTCTTTCCCAATTGATCCTGCATGAGGATTTCTATAATAATTTATCAGAAGACTTGCATAGGTATTTGATTAGTTGCCCCATAGTAAATATACTAGAAACAGCCTCGCTCGCCGATAATTATGAAATATCTCAACAATTGATTGGCGAAACAAAAAGTAAGGAAACAGTGACTAAATATGCCCCTAAGAAAGGACGATCCAATCTTACAGAGATGCGTCGCATACAGAATCCTTGCCCGACCTCCTAGGATGCCTCCACGCCCATAAATAATAAATTTAGATCTAACTCTAGGAAAAGTTCAAAACCACTAAGGCATAACAGTGAGTTGAACTGCACTTATTGTAATAAGAAAGGGCATTTAAGGAAATACTGTTATTGGCTAGAGAGGGATACCAGGAACGAGCGACTTCGTTTCCCAACTCAGGTAATATCTTCATCGACAACTCAAAAGAAACTGAACCCTAGTACCGAACAAGGTCCACCAGAACGAATCAGTAGTCATTCTAGATGACTCAATACTAGAGCTGTTTCAGAAAAAGATATTCACTCAGCTATGAGTCCCTACTTTGCTAAAGTGAAAGTTGGAATAGACGAGACTCAATCATATCACTTCCCGTAAGTGATATGACTCGTACAAAGCTAGATGTCTTATTAGAAGCCTATGGAGGCGCCATTATAAGAGTGCCTCTTCACAGGATATACATCCAAACACCAACCTATACTGGCTTTGTGTCGGTAGGTATATCCAGTGAAACTTTTCCTATTCAGGGCGTTGACTTACTCATAGGCAATGATCTAGACTATCCAGGTATAAGCCGAGAGCCTCTAGTTATTGATAATTCTACTGACATTAACTATGCCATAGAAGCTCGAAAAGAGGCTCCTACCTTATTTCCTCTCAATGTTATAACTAGAGCAATGTCTAGAGCGCCTCAAAATCCTTTATCAACTGAAGTCCTAAGTGAAGGCGAAGATTTAGGTCTCGATTTATTGTTCAGCAGATCCTTACAACCCGGATCTTCAAATCTGAAATATTCTATGATCGGCCCTTTTCAAGAGTTTGATATTAAAATGCTATCGAAAGAAGATTTAATAAGGGATCAGTTCCTTGATCCATCCCTAGAGAAATTACGAGAGATAGCTATTACAGAAGACGACGCCAAAGACGTGGAAAATTGTTACTATCTTGCTAATGGTATATTAATGAGAAAGGAAAAGTCCCTTTTGTCTTCCGACGATCTGGCTACCAGCAAACACTTAGTAGTGCTACTTAGCACCTTTAGAGAATTGGCTATTAGTTTCGCCCACCATAGTCCCATGGGAGGACATTTGGGAGTAAAGAAAACGCTGGGCAAAAGAGCCAAGCATTTTCATTGGCCCAGAATGAAGGAGACTGGAAAGCTATCTAAAAGGTTGTCAAGTCTGCCAAGTGACAGGCAAACCTTCGTACACACCTCCACCAGTTCCCCTCATTCCGATTCCCGTCAGTGATGAGCCCTTCTTACGCCTGATAATAGATTGTGTTGGTCCGTTATCCAAGACTAAACAAGGGAATCAATATCTGTTTACAATTTTGGATGTCGTTACTCGATATCCAGAGGCTATCCCTTTGAGAAAAATTAATTCTCGCATCATTGTTCGAGCTTTGCAAAAAATTTTCTCACAGGTGGGGATTCCCCGAATAATTCAATCCGATCAAGGTTCAAATTTTACCTCTAAGATGTTTCGCGATGCCTTATCTCGCCTCGGAATTAAGTCCGTATTTTCTGTTGCTTATCACCCTCAGTCGCAAGGAGCCCTCGAACGATTTCATCAAACATTAAAATCAATGATGAGAGCGTACTGCGAGCAGTTTTCCAGAGATTGGGACGAAGGAATACCATTCCTCTTGTTCGCCTTAAGGGAAAGCAAACAAGAAAGCACTGGGTTCAGTCCATTTGAATTAATTTACGGACACCAAGTACGCGGCCCCCTCGCCGTACTAAAAGATTCATGGACCGGAAAATCAGAACCCTCGCTTAAAACAACTCCAACTCTAATGCAAAAGCGTTTGTCACAACTGAGGGAATTAGCCTCAAAAAACTTAGCTAAGGCCCAATCCAAGATGAAGCATTGTTATGACAAACACACACGCTCTCGTTTCTTCAAACCAGGTGACAGTGTGATGGCACAGAAATTCTTACCTGGACACGCTCTGCAACCTAGATACGAAGGTCCTTTGGAAGTGATTGAAGGCTCAATGAGGTAAATTATGTACTACAAACTCCAGGAAAGAGAAAAGCAAAACGTACTTATCACATAAACCAACTTAAGGCTTACCACCCTAGTATCGTACCAGTTTCGACAGTTCTTCCTTTAGCTGAAATGTAAGTCTGCCCAGCATCTCTAAAGCGATAAATAAGTTTAAAAAATTCAGAGACATTGCAATCTCTTGTGGCATGCAAAGAGTACGTAACCTTCATTCGGCGCATGTACACACCCTCATTTACAGGCTATCTCCCCCAACCAGCGAACCAGGTTGCTAAGAGTTGATGATGGGGCCCCGTCGTTCAACTAGTGACCAGGTTCTAGCCAATAAGAAGATGGTTTTGGCAATCGCAGAGGTTATGTGGGTACCGCTCTCCTGTCTGCCCTTGTCATTCCCATTCTAGAGCTGGTTGAAGCACGGTCTGCTATCTTGTGGCTTCTATTTCTGCTTTGCTTACCGTGGAGTGCACTATACTTATCACTGTACATAGTGTACATATTGCTGTTCTAAATTGGTGAAGGATAATATAAGTCTAAACTTTTTCTGCTGTGTTTATTTTGCTCCCATTACACCCGGGATAACAGGCCATTTGGAATCCTGGGTTGTAATATGGGTAGCCTGTCCGAGAGCTGGAGCTGGACTTAGAGAAACGGTTGAGCTTAGGGTGAAGCTCGTAGCAGGAACATTGTGCAGCTTGCTGTCTGGCTTTGCATTAGCTTTGCCTACGCTTTACAAATTTTGCGTGTCAGTTACTTTGTTATGGTCAGCCTTGCTATTGTGTGATCGTTCAACAGCTCGCCACTAGCTTGTTCGGTGTGTTCGCTTCGCTACGGTCAATCTTCTAGAACAGTGTAGCTGTCTGGCATTGCTTTACACATTTTGCGTGTCAGTTGTTACTAGCCTGTTCGGTGTGGAGAATTTTGCAGTCGGCTTTGCTTGTATGCGTATTCTGCAATCGTACTGTGCATAGCTAAGCGTGTTCTGCAAATTAACGTGTTACGTTGGGGTATTCTGCAATCTTACTGTGCATAGCGAATAACTTATGCCACCTAGATGAGTCAGACGTCTGGTGTCGGCATATACTTTGCATAACCTACCTAAATTGTCCCTACAGCGTTGTTGGCAAATTGCTCGTTCCATTGGCATTAAATACAAACGCACTCTCACAGCTGCGCAACTGCGTTCACTGATTGCTGACAAACTTATAGAAGAAGAGATGGCACATCAGACTCCTCCCTCTACGGGAGCTAGGGCAAAAACTACTATGTTCTCGCAGGAGGAAGATGATACGCCTACGGAGCAAAATGGTCAGTATAGTGCAGCTGGGTTGTCTCAGGGTGAATCAGCGTCGTTGGCACTTGAGCTGGCAAAAATCAATCTTGAGCAAACTAGGGAACAGAGAGCATTCGCAAGGGAAGAATTTGATAGGGAAAGAGAAAGGAGGCAGTTTTCGCATTCTGTAAATAATTTTAGTTTACAGAAAGCAGTACAGTTTGTTCCCCGCTTCAATGAGGCCGAACCAGAGCAATTTTTCGAAAACTTCGAAAATCAGGCTCGAGCCTTGAGGTGGCCGGAACAGCATTGGGCATCGTTGGTTCATACAGCATTATTGGGTAAGGCACAGGAATTTGCGTCAGTATTAAATGACGCTGAATTTTCTGATTATCAAGTAGTGAAGACCACAGTGTTGGGAGCATACACATGTATCCCAGCCAAATATAAAAAAAATTTTAAACTAAGCAGGCGGCAGCTTGGTCAATCCCTAGTGGACTTTGTGAGACAGCAAATCAAAGCTTTTACCAGCTGGTATAAAGCAAGTGGTGTCTCTACCTTTGAGGAGCTGGTGCAGCTTATTCTGATTGATAACCTGCTGGAGTCTGTGGGACCAGAGGTTCGAGTCTTTCTGCAGGATCGTGACTTAACCACTGCATTGGAGGCAGCCAGGTTGGCTGATACCTTCGAAACTAACCGCTCCTTGTCCGAGCGGTCCCGTCTCTCTTTTCAACAGCCTGGCATGAGCAGAGATCGTCAACCTTGGAGAATGAAGTGCCAGCCGGAGGGAGAACGTCTACGTCAGCCAACTAAGTCACCTGGTGAGCCACGCTTCTCAACATATGGTCCACCTGCGGAGAGGCAAACTACTCATGGTGCATCTCGACAACAGTATCCAGAGAGACACCAGCCAGAACGACACCATTTGCAACGTCAACAGGGAGTAAAGGGCAAGCCTGTCGTCTGCTTCATGTGCAACAAAGTAGGTCACATCAGTCCCAACTGCCCCCATAAACCCCAACCCATTGGGAAAATCTCTAATATCCCTAGTAACATGTCCCCTAGAGAAGTAGAAAAAGGTATGGCCCCTTATTATTGCAAGAGTCTAATTTCCCTTCAGGAAAACTCAGAAACAACTAAAGTAAAGACCTTTAGAGATACTGGAGCATATTGCTCACTTGTAAGAGAAGGAATATTACCCCTTTCAGAGAATACTTCTTTGAATTCCTCTGTTTTATTGGAAGCATTTGGAGGAGCTATATATTCTGTTCCTTTGCATAAAATTTATGTACAGTGCAAATATTACACTGGGTACTTGACTGTAGGTGTCTCAAAAGGATTCCCCATGAAAGATGCCATGTTATTACTGGGTAATAACATTACTACTGTTAGTTCGTGTCCTGAACCTATAATGATTAATTCTTCTCCGGTGTTGGCCATAACTCGGGCAACATCCCAAGGGTTGTCTGGAGAGAATGTTGACCTATCCTTGGACGACTCCGATCTCGGAATAGCCACGTTGTTTTATGAGGCACACCGGCCGGAGCCTCGTAAATAAAGTGAACAGACCCCGATCAAGCCTTCCTATTCCCAGGTTGCAGGATTGCCAGATGTCTCTGTTTCCATGCCCGAGGGACTGTCCTTCCGGGAGGAACAACGAAAGGACCCTTCTTTAAAATTCGCTTTTCAGGCAGCCATGGGTAAATCCTCTTTGGGTCATCCGGTCAAGTATGAAGTTAAAAACGATTATTTGATCTGCACTGAGACTGGTAAGGAGATAGAGGGCCGGCAATTGTTTAACAGGTTAGTGCACTTCTTTTTGTTCCAACAAAGTATAGACCTCAAATATTAAATATAGCTCATAATACGTCATTAGGAGGTCACTTAGGAATTACAAAAACCTTGTATAGAATCACAAAAGAATTTTATTGGCCAAAATTAAAGAAAGATGTGAAGAATCATATTAGGTGTTGCCGAGAATGTCAGCAAGTTGGGAAACCTGGACATTCCATTAAACCTGCACCTCTCCAACCTATACCTGCTGATGGAGAACCTTTTGCAGATTTAATTATAGATTGTGTAGGTCCACTACCTAGGTCAAAGTCTGGAAATCAGTATTTATTTACGATTATGGATAAAGTAACCAGATACCCTGAAGCAATTCCCATGCGTAGTATTAATACTAAAGCTATTCTCAAAGCTTTAACAAAATTCATTTCTTGTTTTGGCATTCCTAAAACTATTCAAAGTGATCAAGGTACTAACTTTACTGCCAAAGCATTTAGGGAAGTATTAACTAGGTTAGGGATAATCCACAACTTATCCACTGCCTATCATCCTCAGTCCCAAGGCGCCTTGGAAAGATTCCATCAGACATTAAAAACAATGATGAGAACTTTTTGCATGCACTTTCCTACAGACTGGGATGAATCACTACCTTTGTTGCTGTTCTCAGTACGAGAGACGGTGCAAGAGTCTACAGGGTATAGTCCGTTTGAGCTGATCTTTGGGCACAATGTACGAGGTCCTCTTCGGGTGCTCAAAGAAGGATGGATGGGAGAAGACGTTAGCTCAACACTCTACAACCCGTCTTCAAGGTTGCAGGTGGCACGTCAGTTAGCCAAGGCTAACCTAAAGACAGCTCAAAGTAAGATGAAACAGAGGTATGACAGAAGTGCACAATTCCGCTCCTTCCATCCAGGAGACAAGGTGTTGGTGCAGGAACCTATACCTGGCCACACCTTGAAAGCTAGATTTACGGGACCTATGCAGATTGTAAGTAGATTATCTGATGTAAATTATGTGGTAGCTCCCATTGATAAGACCTCAAAAACTAAAACTTACCACATTAATCAATTAAAGTACTTCCATACACCAGATAAAGTCCCAGTAATGACTCTGTCCTCTACCTCTGAGGACGACTCTGACTCTTTGCACTCTATCTCTGAAATTAATATTAAACTTTCAAATTCTGTCCTCAAGGATCCTAGCCCTTTAATGGAGGGATTATCTGAAATGCAAGCAACAAATTTAACGGAGCTTCTACAGTCATATCCTAATATTTTTTCGGATGTGCCGAAAAAATGTACGTTAGGTTATCATGATGTAGATGTGGGAAACTCTAAACCAATTAAACTCTCCCCCTACAGAGCTAATCCTGAAAAGCAAAGGCTACTTCAGCAGGAAGTAGAATTTTTGTTAAAGCATGGTTTAGTGGAGGAGTCATCTAGTCCATGGGCTTCACCGTGCATCCTTGTGAAGAAGGCTGATGGAGGGTTTCGTATGTGTACAGACTACCGTAAAGTGAACGAGGTCACAATTACAGATGCTTACCCTCTTCCTCGTCTGGATGACGTAATTGACTTTGTGGGTAAGGCTACTTTTGTGTCCAAGTTAGATCTCCTTAAAGGCTACTATCAGGTACCTTTGACAGATAAGGCGAAGGAAATCTCTGCCTTCGTAATTCCAGGTCATTATCAATACACAGTTACCCCCTTCGGAATGAAAAATTCCCCCTCTTCATTCCAGAAACTTATCCATCAGGCTATTAAAGGACTTGAAGGCACGGCAGCGTACCTAGATGATATTGTTGTGGTGTCTGATACTTGGGATCAACACCTACTTAGACTTAAGGCTCTTTTTGAGACCTTTAAGAGTTCCCATTTAACAGTTAATTTATCTAAATCTTCCTTTGGCCAGGCCACTGTCACTTTTCTAGGCCATGAAGTAGGTAGTGGTAAAGTTGCACCTAAACTTGCTAAAGTTCTTTCTATTAAAGATTATCCAGTTCCTCATGATAGGAAATCTCTTCAACGTTTCCTAGGCATGATAGGATTTTACAGAAGATTCTGTAAGAATTTCTCAGATATTGTAGCCCCTCTTACCTCTCTTACCAGTCACAAAGTTCCCTTTAATTGGACCTCAGACTGTAACACTGCTTTTAATAAAGCAAAAAGATTATTGTGTACTGCACCCATTCTCTTGTCTCCAGACTTCTCCAAACCTTTTTCATTACAGGTTGATGCTTGTGAGTCTGGGGTTGGGGCAGTACTATTACAAATCGGGAACAAGGAGTTGCAGCCTGTAGCATACTTTTCAGCCAAGTTCCAGCCACATCAGAGGGCTTACTCTACCATTGAAAAAGAAGCCCTCGCGCTGGTACTGGCTTTGGAGCATTTCGATGTTTATGTGGGCCAGACATCGCAGGTGGTCAGTCTACAGTGATCACAATCCTCTAGTATATCTCCAAGCCATGAAGAACCACAACACAAGGCTTATGCGCTGGACGCTAAGGCTGCAGCCCTATAATATTTCCATTAAATATATTGCCGGCAAAGAAAATATGTTGGCAGACTCTTTATCTAGAGTATAATATTTTATTTAGGTTAGGATGTTATTTGTGGTAACCCCTTTTCACGCTCTTTTTTTTTTTATCCCCTGGTGTGGTTTTTTTTTTTTTAGTGAGGGGATGCGGGCTACCGTCCGCCTGTATCTTGGACCTATGCTAGCCTGTCTGACTGCTGTCTCACTCTAAGTTTAGGGTTTGGCTTTTGGTCACGAGAAAAGCTGAGCTCTATCTAAGAGTTGGATGGTGGAGAGGAAAGGCGGTCCCATTATTTTGTGCCATGGCGGCACGGTTACCACTGGGAGGTGGCAGCCTAATCCTGAGCCTTCTCGGGGTGGGGGTGTGGCATGCAAAGAGTACGTAACCTTTATTCGGCGCATGTACACACCCTCATTTACAGGCTATCTCCCCCAACCAGCGAACCAGGTTGCTAAGAGTTGATGATGGGGCCCCGTCGTTCAACTAGTGACCAGGTTCTAGCCAATAAGAAGATGGTTTTGGCAATCGCAGAGGTTATGTGGGTACCACTCTCCTGTCTGCCCTTGTCATTTCCATTCTAGAGCTGGTTGAAGCACAGTCTGCTATCTTGTGGCTTCTATTTCTGCTTTGCTTACCGTGGAGTGCACTATACTTATCACTGTACATAGTGCACATATTGCTGTTCTAAATTGGTGAAGGATAATATAAGTCTAAACAGTCACCTTATTCCACTCAAACAGGAAACATTAAACTGTGTTTATTTTGCTGTATATTAGTTCCCATTACACCCGGGTTAATGCTCTAACAGGCCATTTGGAATCCTGGGTTGTAATAATATCCGCATTTACTATACAAGGCGGATTATTCAATTATCGTCTTATGCCCTTCGGGTTGTGTAACGCGGCCTCTACTTTTCAGCGCCTGATGAACCTGCTGACCAATGATTTAGAAGGAGTGGATGCATATCTAGATGATCTTGTTATATATAGCAATGAGTGGGAGCAACATTTAATTCGCCTGGAAACCTTATTTAAGAAGTTAGAAAAGTACAACTTCACCATAAATTTAGCCAAGTGTCAGTTTGGACAAGCCAAGATTAATACCTCGGTTTTTGTATAGGTCAGGGTGAGGTACGTCCTGTTGATGTAAAAGTTAGAGCCATTGCCGAGTTTCTTATCCCTCAAGATAGAAAGTCTATACAGAGGTTCCTTGGAATGACTGGTTATTATCGACGTTTGTCCTAATTTTTGTCAGGTTGCATCTCCTCTTACTGAGTTAACCAGTAGTAAGATGAAGTTTTGCTGGACGAAAGATTGTGAGATAGCTTTTAATCGGTTGAAGCGGTTGCTTTCTTCGTCACCCGTATTGAAAAGTCCTGACTTTAATCAACCCTTCTATTTACACATCGATGCCAGCGGTTATGCTGTGGGGGAGGTGTTACTTCAGAAATCCTCCTCTACTGATATTTTGCATCCTATATCTTATTTTTCTTCAAAGTTGAAACGTCACCAGAAGAATTACGCCACTGCAGAGAAAGAAGCTCTTGCCCTAGTAATATCTTTGGAACATTTTGACATTTATCTGGGAACCTCCCCCCATAAAATTATGGTATTTTCTGATCACAACCCTTTAATTTATATTAATTCTATGAAATCAAAGAACACCCGAATCCTCAGGTGGGCTCTGAGGATCCAACCTTATCTGATTAGTATTCAACACTTAAGTGGATCCCTTAACATAATTGCTGATGCCCTTTCTCGCCACTGAAAAAAAAATGTATACCTTAAAATGTAAAGTTAAGAAATGAGTACTCTTAGAGCCTAATTTGTATATATATTATATATTTTTGTTAATGATTTTCTTTTATATTGACAGTATGATTATGAAAGCAGTTTCATTGATGGGTCACCTGACAGTCATGTCCGAGTCTCCTATTCTCAAATTTTTTTTTTTTTTTTTTTATATTTTATTTAAAAACTTTACAGCTTGATATTAAATTAAGATATAAAATGGATACAGTAGGATCCTCAATCCTACACAACATACACTAGCCAATTATTAACAACACATTGTAATTGACATAAAAGAGGTTACCCATATACACACAAACTTTTCCATATAACATACTATGATAAACAAAATAAACTATAACTATATAAACTATATAAAATATAAACTATATACAACTTTCAGATTTGTATAGTTAACATACTATGACGGACATATGACAAAGGTTCACAACCTTCACAGGAGATAAACAGAGTAATAACCTTACATCCCAATCTCAGTTAAAAACAATCACATACTCTTCCCAAAATTAACCCCTATACAATAAGAAGTACCTAAGCACATACATACGTGCCTCACTACAATCTCTTTTTAAGCATTGAAAAAAAATCAAAATCAAATCAAAACAAATCAAATCAAAATCAAAATCAAAATCAAAATCAAAATCAAAATCAAAATCAAAATCAAATCCTAAATCAAAAATCAAATCCTAAGCCTCACACTTATACTAAATAAATATTAACAAATATTACTAAATATTAATACAGCCTCTTCCACCGGCTGAGCACATTATATAAAGTAAGAGACTAAACCATACTGTCCCATTACAAACTTTTAACGAGGCATTACAAATTTATGGAAGTCATTATCGTTCCATCTAGCAGCAACTGGATGAGCACATTATATAATGCTAAAATAAAGACAGTACACTCGCTAAAAACCCACAACACTCAACACAAACATAATTTAATAACCTCTCATTGCGATACAATTATCGCACATGATTTATGCCCAATAAAGGCTATAAACGCACACTCTACATAAGCCCTAAAGCTCTTCACGGTCTTAAAACTATAATCTTGACACCATTCACACTTAATTCATGAAGAAGGTCATGACGACCCTGACACATCAAACACAGAATTTTCCATTCAGGTACTACGTAATTACTTGATATCATCTTTGGTTTCTGTGCCCACTTGCATGCTACATACATGTATGCCACTCATCTACACCTTCATATACCCACATACACCTACACTCACACCCCTCCCCAGGAGGCGACCCCGCTGTGTCCCCCTGAAAACCCCCTTCCCGTATGTAATCCCCAACCCCCCCCCCTTACTCACTCAGCCCAAGTCGTAGATTGATGAGAAAACCTAACGTTAACATTCTATACCCTTCCGAAAAATCCTTCTCCCACCTCCTCCCATACAGTTCTCTATTACGACACATCGTACGATAAACCGTTACCGCTAGTACCCGCCTCCGCACCTCACAATTCCCCCTCCCCCTCATCACCCACGATATATATATATAATCCACTATTATATAATCCAAAGCTCGTATAACACTCTCATCGAACCCTCCCACATCTAGGCTTAGTGCACGCAGAACCGACACCCCTCTGCCCCCCACCCCCTGTACTACCCTACTTAACCAATACCTAACACCCTCCAGTTCCCCACAAAAGTATACAGCATGGAACGCCGTCTCATCCTCCCCACAGATTCCACACCTTCCGCCCACAATTACCCCTCTGGTTCTTAAAACCTCCCCCGACGGTAGTATGCCATGCAAAAAACGATACATTACCTCCCTTACCCTAGGCTTTAACTTCAACCTGCTAAACCTATACCAAATACTCGTCCATGCGTACATGGGGAACAATCCCTCAACTGGTACAACAATCCTGTCTGCAAGCAGCTTACACAAAACCCCTACTCGAATTTTCCTGGGTTCTCTAACCAACATCAAAGCCCTCAAAATAGTTTCACATTCCCTCAACTCCACACCACCATACAACTTACCCAACCTATCATGTACTTTTCCCAGCTGCCCTCCACTCACACCTTCGCGCAAAACCTCCCATTTAAGAAACACACATTTAATCCTCCTCCTCAGATCCATCAACCCCAACCCACCCTGGCGCACAGGTAACATTACAACCTCTCTCCTCAGCCAATCGCACCTTGAACCCCACAAAAAGTTAAACACTCGTCTCAGAATTCCCACAATCGCCGTCCCTGTTAATGGGAACACGGCTGCTACGTGCCAAACCTTACTATACAATAATACGTTTATAACAATCACTCGTTGCACGAGAGTCAGATGATGAGGTCGCAATGCACCCAGACGCCCCTGAATCCTTTCCATTAATCTATTCGAGTTTTCCTCCCGAGCAGCTTCCAAATCACCCTTATAGGTGATACCACAAATTTTTAAAGACACCGTTTGTTTTCTCACAACGTTACATCTCCCCCCCCCCCTCCACCCAATCACCCAACCCCATGATCATTGACTTCTCTCTATTTACCTGCATCCCTGTTGCATTTCCGAACTGTTGCACAACAGCATCCAAAACACCCAACGTCATCCCCTCCCGAACCAGGACTGTTGTATCGTCTACGTATCCTATTATTCCCGGCCACACTTTCCCTACCCCACCCCCCCCCACCTCCACTCGTGTCACATACACAACGTTCAACCATTCTATAGAAGGGGTCCTGAATGCACGCAAACAACATTTGTGACATGGGACACCCCTGCCTAAGTCCCCTACCCATTACAATCCCCTCCCCCAAGCATCCATTAATCTGTACCCTCATCTTGGCACCATTGTACAACGTGGTTACCCAATTAACTATTTCATCCCCATAACCCTGCCTCCTAAGTATAGCTCCCAATGCTCCTCGTTCCACCCTGTCATAGGCCCCCTGCCAGTCTAAAGCCAACAACGCCGCCCTCCCTCCCCCCCCTTTTGACTCCACAAAACTTCTCAGTATTCCATGACCCTCAATCATCGACCTTCCAGGCAAACCATACTGCGTTTTCGAAACCACTCTCCCTACCACACATTTGAACCTATTACCCAAGACTTTAGCGAACAACTTATAATCAGCACATAACAGGGATATGGCACGGTACTCCTTGAGGGTGTGCTGCCCCTTACCCTTCGGGACCAACACTACAACTGCTGTTGCTTGCTTGTCCCCCATCACACCCTTCTCCTTCATCTGATTAAATAACCTACCCATGAAACCCCTTATCACCTCCCAATGTTGGAGATAAAATTCAGCCGGGAGACCGTCTATTCCCGGTGCTTTGCCTTTCCTCATTCCCCTTAAAGCCAACTCTATTTCCTCCTCTGTTATTACCCCCCCTAAAGCCTTTCTATCACTATTCCCTAAATTACACGTCACATACTCACACACCTTCTCTAAATCCACATTTCCCACCTTCCCACTTGTCCAATACCCTTCATACCATTTATCCGCATACACACACATTCCTTTTGTAGTTAGTATCTCCTGACCCATTCTATAACCCCCCGCCATCTCGTGTACCTCTAACCTCGGAATAGCTGTAACCTGCTGTCTTTGTTTTTGACGTCGCAACACACACGCCGATGGTTTGTCACCCCAAAGCACCTCCTCTACCCCTGCCTGCACCCTTACCGCTTGAAACCTCTCATTTTGTAACTCCCTCAGTCTCCCCTTGACCTCGACAATTTCATCCATAGGATAGTTGCCCCCCACAGCCCCCTTCTCATAACAGCCCCTTAACCTGTCCTCCAGATAATTTGAAAGCCCATATTTAAAATCATTTATACGTTTGCCCACCCCCACATAATATTTCCTAATCCTTTCCTTGGCAACACAATCCCACCATTGTACGACATCTTCCACTCCCTGTGCCTCCTCACTAAGCTCCTTCCATAGGACAGAAAATCCCTCTAACCCCTCCTCATCACTCAATGCACTTATATTTAATTTCCAGTAACTCCTGTATATTTCTGCAAGCGCCTCCCACCCAACCTCCACCAACACTGCTCTATGATCTGACCATGCAACTTCAACAGTTTTGAAAGCTCTCACTACAACCCCGTGAGAAAGATACACTCTATCTAACCTCGCTGCATACCCTCTCCTAACAAATGTATGCTCTGTCTCCCACGCCCCCCCCTCGAATGCGTCTCTTAACCTAATATCCCTCAATAAATCTCGTAGGGCCACCGACACATAACCTGCCCCTTTTGGTTCCACATCAGCCCTCCTAATGACGCAGTTCCAATCACCTCCTACTATTGCCACCTCCGGTAATGCACGGAAAAAAAACACAAGGTCCTCGCACACAAACTCCTGCTTCACCTGTACATTATTCTCTGCAGGCGCATATACACTAATAAAAGCCACACGTTTTCCCATCCACAAACCATCTACGCGCAACACCCTTCCCCCTCCCCCCCCCCTCACTTCTCTGCAAAACAAACGGGCTCGCCTCCCTAATTAAGATACCCACCCCCCCTTTTAAACGGGCAGATGGCAGGGTTACCACCTGAAACCCCTCCATCTCCAACACCCTACCCTCCTTAAAATTGTGCTCCTGTAGGAACACAACATCCACTCTAAATTTATTCAGAAACTCTCGAAACCATTCTCTCTTTACACTATTACACAAACCATTAACGTTTACTGTCATACACCGGAGGCCTATTAGAGTTTCCACCCCTGCCTCCTCTCTTCACTCTTCCGATGGCCACCAGAACGTGTGGGACCACTTGTCACCTGCACACTTCCCTCTCTCCCCCCCCCCTTCTTTCGGTGCCTCCTGTCATGGCCACCACTACCTTCACCTTCTGCCCATATTTGCTTCCCAGTCCTCTGCGCCGGCGTTAGGACATCATCTGAATCCGATGCAGCGGCTCTCTTTCTTGTGACAGGCGCATCCTCCATGGCTTGGTCTGGGGATGCCTCACAATGTACCTCTACCTCCACTGTACACAGTGACAAAGATCTCGGTGACACCTCAGTCACGCTGTCACTCCCTTCGTCCGAATAGTTCTGTTGTTGATGCCCCACAGCCTTCACCTCATCTTCTACTACCCTGCCAGGAGCAGCCACCTCCTCAGGCGGTGACAAGGACTTCAAAACCTCGGCTAATTCCTCCTCAATTTCCAACACTTCCTCCTGTACTTTTTGCTCAACTCGATCCACTGGAAGTGTGTCTGGACCAGGTAACTGGTCAAGGGCCTCACCCTCTCCCCCAGCCTTATACGCCTCATCCACTATCTCGCTCCATAGACGACCACGCCCTCCTTCACGTCGTTGATCAACACCTGCTTCCCCTGGTGTAGAAGCGGATGTCTCCGCCTCTGGGCCAGGAGCTCGTTGCCGCTTCCCACACTCCGCCGCTATGTGATCATATTCCCCACATAGTCGGCAGGTACGCCTTTGCCCCGCGTATGACACCATGACCTGTGTCCTGAATTCCTTTAGGTACACGTAAGACGGTATGGGGTGTCGCAATGACATTTTTAGGTTAAAAGTGCCCTCCGGCATACCTGTGTAGGCACCCGACACCCACTTACCATGCTGGGCCAAATGAACAGTTCCGTATTCCTCAAATACGTTTCTGATATCTGCCTCATCCGCCTCAAAGGGGACATTACGCAATTTAATCCATGTATAATGTCTGGATACATCGATCATCCTCACACGCACAGCTGGTGTTGCATCAAGACTTACGTCCTGAAAACGGTTGACCAACGACTCGTAAACCGTTGCTGAGAGCAGTTTCACAAAAAATCTACGTGCTCCGTTCAATGCTACGCCGTACAACTCTCCATCCTGAATGCCATACGTGTCTCTGATTATTTTAGGTAGTAATACCTGGGCTGAGGCTGGCGTTATTGCCCCACTGAGAAGTTCAACACCGACAGTGTTAATCCTGCGTCTGTAACTGCACGCCATGTTGACTAATAGTAGTTCTCCTGGTCTGACGACAGAGGCGCGACAAGCACCACCTCACACTACTGCTGTCAGGGAACTGAAGAGCGTTTGCGCAGGAGGTCTGCACGGCCCAATAGCGATGCAGACAATGACTTCTCAAATTATGATGGAAGCCACTCCAGATAGTTCTTCCAGCCATTGTTCCAAAAGCTCATCCTCTGGCAAATAACCATGCTGATAGAGTTCTTGCTTCTCCATTCTTCCGTCGTACTACTTGACTAATTTACCAAGAGGACGCTTACTATAAAGGAGATATTACCAAGGACGCTTGCAAACTGGGGTTGTTATATCTTCGAGATTGGTCATCCTGTGTTATTTAACTGTTGTAAGAGAATATGTTCATCACTTAATATTATAGCGCGAAAGTCCCCGTTTATGGCTAAAATAGAGACTTTCGGCGTTATATTATTATCTGTTAATATATGAAAAATACCATGGTATTATCGTTATTATCATTATATTGTTATTATCACTATTTTGGTATTATTACTATTTTTTACCATTATCACTATTATTTTACTATTATGGTTAGGTAGAATTTCTTGTGTATATAGAGTTTAAGTCTCGGAACCATCCGGTGAATTGTTCAGTTGTTTATGTCCGGCTGGCTGACGTGGCTCAGCTGATCCAACCTGACGACACGTCAACAGACTGGCAAGTAGTCAGTCTGCTCCCTGCTCTAGCCCTGACAACTGATCGTATATTGGCTCTTACGGTGTACAGTTGAATGGTTTTGAGAATTGGACTCTAGAGCTGACTCACTTTGATCCTCATTACTTTGAAAGATTCTTTTGATACTTATATTCTTGGTCAGTTCAGTAATCCATAGATACTTTACAGCCAGATTCAAAGGTCTTGTTAAATCTTGTACCTTTTGTATTTCGAGTCTACAGTCTTGTTAAGACAAAGACGTAAATGTTATTGAAGACTGAATTACAGGAAGAATAATTAAACTTCCTTATTAATGTGACATTTCCATGATTTTGAACTAAATGTATATGGTAAATTTATTGTACAAAGTATTAAGTTAAATTAACTACAAAGAGAAGATAAAGTATTGTATTTAAATACTTTAATAAATTTGAATATTATTCTATGGAGTTTTCCAGTTGAAATTATTTCCCCTAGACTCTAAAAGACCTTTAAATAACTCGGATCTAAAAATCTTGTTGCATAAGAAATAAATGGTAACAGGCCACATTCTGAAGTTCTTTAAAAAATTTCTTATTCGCAACAGATCATGAAAAAATCGTTTAGATTGTCGACTCTTAGCCTAATTAACGGCTCACTAAATGCTGAGTCACACTGGAACTTATTATGTTACGCATTTCCTTGTCGTCATCTGTGGAAGCGCTGTATAGCCCTTGTGGCTTAGCGCTTCTTTTTTTTATTATAATAATAATCTGTGGAAGTTCCATATTATTTAAGCAGGGCCCGAGTACTGGATGTTCAGAATTGAGTTGCATGATCTAACTGAGTCCTTACTAAAGATGTGTAGAGTTGTAGTATAACCTCTGGACTCCTGTTGCTTATACTTCTTGATATAAATCCCGGTAATCTGTTTGCCTTATTACGTACGCTTGGGCACTCCTGCCTTGGTTTCAGGTTCCTACTTACCATAACTCCGGATCGACACCATGCCTAACCCTTCTAGGGTAGGGTAGGTGCCTGAGCCCGAGCCTTTAGCTCATAAGACTGTCATTCCCATTTGCCCCCTTGGGGCGGGAATGGCAGACCAGAGAGGCCTAGCTTGTGGCTAGGCCTGGGGACAGTTGGTCCCAAAGATGAGGAGGTACTTGTGCCTCCTCCCATGGGAGACTTAGGTCTCAGACACTCCCTGAAGAGGGAGCCAAGGCCGGGCCACCACTTGGAAAAGGCCCGGGCCGGGAGAATACCGGCTAATCTTTACCTAACCTAACCATAACTCCGAAGTCCTTCTCGCATTCTGTATGGCCAAATTTTATATTACTCAGCTAATAAGCTTATGGTTTTGTATATTTAGTTAACAATGATCTTCATCTGCCACATTTCTGACCACGACATGAGTGTCAAAATCCTCCTGAAGCTCAGTAACATCTTCCTCTGAATTAGTTATCCAACTTATTTTCGTGTCATCAGCGAATTTGCTCATATAACTTGTTATTCCCTCGTCAAGATCATTAATGTATAATAGCAACAAGTTCTAAAGTTGATCTGTGTGGAACGCCACTTGTTACTGATCCCCACTCAGATACCACCCCATGCTTGAACACTCAGATACCACCCCATGCTTGAACACTCAGATACCACCCCATGCTTGCACACTCAGATACCACCCCATGCGTGCACACTCAGATAACACCCCATGCGTGCACACTCAGATACCACCCCATGCTTGAACACTCAGATACAACCCCATGCTTGAACACTCAGATACCACCCCATGCTTGAACACTCAGATACCACCCCATGCTTGAACACTCAGATACCACCCCATGCGTGCACACTCAGATACCACCCCATGCGTGCACACTCAGATACCACCCCATGCGTGTACACTCAGATACCACCCCATGCGTGTACACTCAGATACCACCCCATGCTTGAACACTCAGATACCACCCCATGCGTGCACACTCAGATACCACCCCATGCGTGTACACTCAGATACCACCCCATGCGTGTACACACGGATACCACCCCATGCGTGTACACTCAGATACCAGCCCATGCGTGTACACTCGGATACCACCCCATGCGTGCACACTCAGATACAACCCCATGCGTGCACACTCAGATACCACCCCATGTGTGCACACTCAGATACCACCCCATGCGTGCACACTCAGATACCGCCCCATGCGTGCACACTCAGATACCACCCCATGCGTGCATACTCGGATACCACCTCATGCGTGCACACTCGGATACCACCCCATGCGTGCACACTCGGATACCACCAAATGCGTGCACACTCAGATACCACCCCATGCGTGCACACTCAGATACCACCCCATGCGTGCCCACTCGGACACCACCCCTTGCGTGCACACTCGGATACCACCCCATGCGTGCACACTCAGCTACCACCCCATGCGTGCACACTCAGATACCACCCCATGCGTGCACACTAAGGCACCACCCAATGCGTGCACACACAGATGCCATCCCATGCGTGCACACTCAGATGCCATCCCATGCGTGCACGCTCAGATACCACCCCATGCGTGCACACTCAGATACCACCGCATGCGTGCACACTCAGATGCCATCCCATGCGTGCACACTCAGATACCACCCCCTGCGTGCACACTCAGATACCACCCCATGCGTGCACACTCAGATATCACCCCATGCGTGCACACTCAGATACCACCCAATGAATGCACACTCAGATACCACCCCATGCGTGCACACTCAGATACTACCCCATGAGTGCACACTCAGATACCACCCCATGCGTGCACACTCAGATACAACCCCATGCGTGCATACTCGGATACCACCTCATGCGTGCACACTCGGATACCACCTCATGCGTGCACACTCAGATACCACCCCATGCGTGAACACTCGGATACCACCCCATGCGTGCACACTTAGACACCACCCCATGCGTGCACACTCAGATACCACCCCATGCGTGCACACTCAGATACCACCCCATGCGTGCACACTCTGATACCACCCAATGAGTGCACTCTCAGATACCACCCCATTCGTGCACATTCGGATACCACCCCATGCGTGCACACTCGGATACAACCCCATGCGTGCACACTCAGATACCACCCCATGCGTGCACACTCAGATACCACCCCATGCGTGCACACTCGGACACAACCCCATGCGTGCACACTCAGATACCACCCCATGCATGCACACTCAGATACCACCCCATGCGTGCACACTCAGATACCACCCCATGCGTGCACACTCGGATACCACCCCATGCGTGCACACTAGGATACCACCCCTTGCGTGCACACTCGGATACCACCCCATGCGTGCACACTAGGATACCACACCATGCTTGCACACTCCGATACCACACCATGCGTGCACACTCAGATACCCCTGATGCGTGCACATTCGGATACCACCTCATGCGTGCACACTCAGATATCACCCCATGCGTGCACACTCAGATACCACCCCATGCATGCACAATCAAATACCACCCCATGCGTGCACACTCATATACCCCATGCGTGCACACTCAGATACCACCCCATGCGGGCACACTCAGATACCACCCCATGCGTGCACAGATACCACCCCATGCGTGCACACTCAGATTCCACCCCATGCGTGCATACTCAGATATTACCCCATGCGTGCACACTCAGATGCCACCCCATGCGTGCACACTCAGATACCACCCCATGCGTGCACACTCAGATACCACCCCATGCTTGAACACTCAGATACCACCCCATGCGTGCACAATCAGATATCACCCCATGCGTGCACACTCGGATACCACCCCATGCGTGCACATTCAGATACCACCCCATGCGTGCACACTCAGATACCACACCATGCGTGCGCATTCAGATACCACCCCATGCATGCATATTCAGATACCAACCAATGCGTGCACACTCAGATACCACCCCATGCATGCACACTCAGATATCACCTCATGCGTGTACACTCAGATACCACCCCATTCGTGCACATTCAGATACCACCCCATGCGTGCACACTCAGATAAAACCCCATGCGTGCACACTCAGATATCACCTCATGCGTGTACACTCAGATACCACACCATGCGTTCACACTCGGATACCATCCCATGCGTGCACACTCCGATACCACCCCATGCGTGCACACTCAGATACCACCCCATGCGTGCACATTCAGATACCACCCCATGAGTGCACAGATACCACCCCATGCGTGCACACTCAGATTCCACCCCATGCGTGCACACTCAGATACCACCCCATGCGTGCACACTCAGATACCACCCCATGCGTGCACACTCAGATACCACCCCATGCGTGCATACTCAGATACCACCCAATGCTTGAACACTCAGATACCACCCCATGCGTGCACACTCAGATACCACCCCATGCGTGCACACTTAGATACCACGCCATGCACGCATATTCAGATACCACCCAATGCGTGCACACTCCGATACCACCCCATGCGTGCACACTCAGATATCACCCCATGGGTGCACACTCAGATACCATCTCATGCGTGCACACTCGGATACCACCCCATGCGTGCGCACTCGGATACCACCCCATGCGTGCACACTCGGATACCATCCCATGCGTGCACTCTCCGATACCAGCCCATGCGTGCACACTCAGATACCACCCCATGCGTGCACACTCAGGTACCACCCCATGCGTGCACACTCAGATACCACCCCATTCGTGCACACTCGGATACCACCCCATGCGTGCACACTAGGACACCACCCCATGCGTGCACACTCAGATACCACCCCATGCGTGCACACTCAGATAACACCCCATGCGTGCACACTCGGATACCACCTCATGCGTGCACACTCAGATACCACCCCGTGCGTGCACACTCAGATACCGCCCAATGCGTGCACACTCAGATACCACCCCATGCGTGCACATTCAGATACCCCATGCGTGCACTCTCAGATACCACCCCATGCGTGCACACTTAGATACCACCCCATGCGTGCACACTCAGATACATCCCCAGGCGTGCACGCTCAGATACCACCCCATGCGTGCGCACTCAGATACCACCCCATGCGTGCCCACTCAGATATCACCCCATGCGTCCACACTCAGATACCACCAAATGCGTGCACACTCAGATACCACCCCATGCGTGCACACTCAGATACCACTTAATGCGTGCATACTCGGATACCACCTCATGCGTGCACACTCGGATACCACCCCATGCGTGCACACTCGCATACCATCCCTTGCGTGCACACTCGGATACCACCCCATGCGTGCACACTCAGATACCACCCCATGCGTGCATAATCGGATACCACCTCATGCATGCACACTCGGATACCACCCCATGCGTGCACACTCGGATACCACCCCATGCGTGCACACTCAGATACCACCCCATGCGTGCACACTCAGATACCACCCCATGCGTGAACACTCGGATATCACCCCTTGCGTGCACACTAGGATACCGCCCCATGCGTGCACACTCAGATACCACCCCATGCGTGCACACTCGGATACCACCCCATGCGTGCACACTAGGATACCACCCCTTGCGTGCACACTCGGATACCACCCCATGCGTGCACACTAGGATACCACACCATGCTTGCACACTCCGATACCACACCATGCGTGCACACTCAGATACCCCTGATGCGTGCACATTCGGATACCACCCCATGCGTGCACACTCAGATATCACCCCATGCGTGCACACTCAGATACCACCCCATGCATGCACAATCAAATACCACCCCATGCGTGCACACTCATATACCCCATGCGTGCACACTCAGATACCACCCCATGCGGGCACACTCAGATACCACCCCATGCGTGCACAGATACCACCCCATGCGTGCACACTCAGATTCCACCCCATGCGTGCATACTCAGATATTACCCCATGCGTGCACACTCAGATGCCACCCCATGCGTGCACACTCAGATACCACCCCATGCGTGCACACTCAGATACCACCCCATGCTTGAACACTCAGATACCACCCCATGCGTGCACAATCAGATATCACCCCATGCGTGCACACTCGGATACCACCCCATGCGTGCACATTCAGATACCACCCCATGCGTGCACACTCAGATACCACACCATGCGTGCGCATTCAGATACCACCCCATGCATGCATATTCAGATACCAACCAATGCGTGCACACTCAGATACCACCCCATGCATGCACACTCAGATATCACCTCATGCGTGTACACTCAGATACCACCCCATTCGTGCACATTCAGATACCACCCCATGCGTGCACACTCAGATAAAACCCCATGCGTGCACACTCAGATATCACCTCATGCGTGTACACTCAGATACCACACCATGCGTTCACACTCGGATACCATCCCATGCGTGCACACTCCGATACCACCCCATGCGTGCACACTCAGATACCACCCCATGCGTGCACATTCAGATACCACCCCATGAGTGCACAGATACCACCCCATGCGTGCACACTCAGATTCCACCCCATGCGTGCACACTCAGATACCACCCCATGCGTGCACACTCAGATACCACCCCATGCGTGCACACCCCATGCGTGCATACTCAGATACCACCCAATCAGATACCACCCCATGCGTGCATACTCAGATACCACCCTCAACACTCAGATACCTCCCCATGCTTGAACACTCAGATACCACCCCATGCGTGCACACTAAGATACCACCCCATGCGTGCACACTTAGATACCACGCCATGCACGCATATTCAGATACCACCCAATGCGTGCACACTCCGATACCACCCCATGCGTGCACACTCAGATATCACCCCATGGGTGCACACTCAGATACCATCTCATGCGTGCACACTCGGATACCACCCCATGCGTGCGCACTCGGATACCACCCCATGCGTGCACACTCGGATACCATCCCATGCGTGCACTCTCCGATACCAGCCCATGCGTGCACACTCAGATACCACCCCATGCGTGCACACTCAGGTACCACCCCATGCGTGCACACTCAGATACCACCCCATTCGTGCACACTCGGATACCACCCCATGCGTGCACACTAGGACACCACCCCATGCGTGCACACTCAGATACCACCCCATGCGTGCACACTCAGATAACACCCCATGCGTGCACACTCGGATACCACCCCATGCGTGCACACTAGAACACCACCCCATGCGTGCACACTAGGACACCACCCCATGCGTGCACACTCAGATAACACCCCATGCGTGCACACTCGGATACCACCTCATGCGTGCACACTCAGATACTACCCCGTGCGTGCACACTCAGATACCGCCCCCTGCGTGCACACTCAGATACCACCCCATGCGTGCACATTCAGATACCCCATGCGTGCACTCTCACTGCGTGCACACTAGATACCACCCCATTCGTGCACACTCAGATACAACCCCAGGCGTGCACTCTCAGATACCACCCCATGCGTGCTCACTCAGATACCACCCCATGCGTGCCCACTCAGATATCACCCCATGCGTCCACACTCAGATACCACCAAATGCGTGCACACTCAGATACCACCCCATGCGTGCACACTCAGATACCACTTAATGCGTGCATACTCGGATACCACCTCATGCGTGCACACTCGGATACCACCCCATGCGTGCACACTCGCATACCATCCCTTGCGTGCACACTGCGTGCACACTCAGCTACCACCCCATGCGTGCACACTCAGATACCACCCCATGCGTGCACACTCAGATACCACCCCATGCGTGCACACTCAGATACCACCCCATGCGTGCACACTCAGATACCACCCCATGCGTGCACACTCAGATACCACCCCATGCGTGCACACTCAGATACCACCCCATGCGTGCCCACTAAGGCACCACCCAATGCGTGCACACTCAGATACCACCCCATGCGTGCACGCTCAGATACCACCCCATGCGTGCACACTCAGATACCACCCCATGCGTCCACACTCAGATACCACCCCATGCGTCCACACTCAGATACCACCCCTTGCGTGCACACTCAGATACCACCCCATGCGTGCACACTCAGATACCACCCCATGCGTGCACACTCAGATACCACCCCATGCACGCACATTCAGATACCATCCCAGGCGTGCACACTCAGATACCACCCCATGCGTGCCCACACAGATATCACCCCATGCGTGTACTCAGATACCACCCAATGCATGCACACTCAGATACCACCCCATGCGTGCACACTCAGATACTACCCCATGAGTGCACACTCAGATACCACCCCATGCGTGCACACTCAGATACCACCCCATGCGTGCATACTCGGATACCACCTCATGCGTGCCCACTCGGATACCACCCCATGCGTGCATACTCGGATACCACCTCATGCGTGCCCACTCAGATACCACCCCATGCGTGCACACTCGGATACCACCCCATGCGTGAACACTCGGATACCACCCCATGCGTGCACACTCAGATACCACCCCATGCGTGCACACTCAGATACCACCCCATGCGTGCACACTCTGATACCACCCCATGCGTGCACTCCCAGATATCACCCCATTCGTGCACACTCGGATACCACCCCATGCGTGCACACTCGGATACCACCCCATGCGTGCACACTCAGATACCACCCCATGCATGCACACTCAGATACCACCCCATGCGTGCACACTCAGATACCACCCCATGCGTGCACACTCAGATACCACCCCATGCATGCACACTCAGATACCACCCCATGTGTGCACACTCAGATACCACCCCATGCGTGCATACTCGGACACCATCTCATGCGTGCACACTCGGATACCACCCTATTCGTGCACACTCGGATACCACCCCTTGCGTGCACACTCGGATACCACCCCATGCGTGCACACTCCGATACCACCCCATGCGTGCACACTCAGATACCCCCCATGCGTGCACACTCAGATACCACCCCATGCGTGCACACTCAGACACCACCCCTGCGTGTCCACTCAGATATCACCTCTTGCGTGCACACTAAGATACCACCCCATGCATGCACACTCAGATACCACCCCATGCGTGCACACTCAGATACTACCCCATGCGTGCACACTCAGATACCACCCTATGCGTGTACACTCAGATACCACTCCATGAGTGCACACTCAGATACCACCCCATGCTTGAACACTCAGATACCACCCCTTGCGTGCATACTCGGATACCACCCCATGCGTGCACACTCGGATACCACCCCTTGCGTGCACACTCGGATACCACCCCATGCGTGCACACTCAGATATCCCCCCATGCGTGCACACTCAGATACCACCCCATTTGTGCACTCTCAGATACCACCCCATGCGTGCCCACTCAGATATCACCCCATGCGTGCACACTCAGATACCACCCCATGCATGCACACTCAGATACCACCCCATGCGTGCACACTCAGATACCACCCCATGCGTGCCCACTCAGATTTCACCCCATGCGTGCACACTCAGATACCACCCCATGCTTGAACACTCAGATACCACCCCATGCGTGCACAGTCAGATACAACCCCATGCGTGCACATATACCACCCCATGCGTGCACACTCAGATTCCACCCCATGCGTGCATACTCAGATACCACCCCATGCGTGCACACTCAGATACCACCCCATGCGTGCACACTCAGATACCACCCCATGCGTGCACACTCAGATACCTCCCCATGCTTGAACACTCATTTACCACCCCATGCGTGCACAGATATCACCCCATGCGTGCACACCCGGATACCACATCATGCGTGCACACTCAGATGCCACCCCATGCGTGCACACTCAGATACCACCCCATGCATGCATATTCAGATACCAACCAATGCGTGCACACTCAGATACCACCCCATGCGTGCACACTCAGATATCACCCCATGCGTGCACACTCAGATACCACCCCATGCGTGCACACTCAGATACCACCCCATGCGTGCACACTCAGATACCACCCCATGCGTGCACACTCAGATACCACCTCATGCGTGCACACTCGGATACCACCCCATGCGTGCACAATCAGATACCACCCCATGCGTGCGCACTCGGATACCATTACATGCGTGCACACTCTGATACCACCCCATGCGTGCACACTCCGATACAACCCCATGCGTGCACACTCAGATACCACCCAATGCGTGCACACTCTGATACCACCCCATGCGTGCACACTCAGATACCCCATTCGTGCACACTGGCATACCACCCCATGCGTGCTCACTCGAATACCACCCCATGCGTGCTCACTCAGATACCACCCAATGCGTGCACACTCAGATACCACTCCATGCGTGCACACTCAGATACTACCCCATGCGTGCACACTCAGATTCCACCCCATGGGTTCACACTCAGCTACCACCCCATTCGTGCACACGCAGCTACCACCCCATGCGTGCACACTCAGCTACCACCCCATGCGTGCACACTCAGATACCACCCCATGCGTGCACACTCAGATACCACCCCACGCGTGCACACTCAGCTACCACCCCATGCGTGCACACTCAGATGTCACCCCATGCGTGCACACTCAGATACCACCCCATGCGTGCACACTAAGGCACCACCCAATGCGTGCACACTCAGATACCACCCCATGCGTGCACGCTCAGATACCACCCCATGCGTGCACACTCAGATACCACCCCATGCGTCCACACTCAGATACCACCCCATGCGTCCACACTCAGATACCACCCAATGCGTGCACACTCAGATACCACCCCTTGCGTGCACACTCAGATACCACCCCATGCGTGCAAACTCAGATACCACCCCATGCATGCACATTCAGAAACCATCCCATGCGTGCACACTCAGATACCACCCCATCTGTGCCCACTCAGATATCACCCCATGCGTGTACACTCAGATACCACCCAATGCATGCACACTCAGATACCACCCCATGCGTGCACACTCAGATACTACCCCATGAGTGCACACTCAGATACCACCCCATGCGTGCACACTCAGATACCACCCCATGCGTGCATACTCGGATACCACCTCATGCGTGCCCACTCAGATACCACCCCATGCGTGCACACGCGGATACCACCCTTTGCGTTCACACTCGGATACCACCCCATGCGTGCACACTCAGACACCACCCCATGCGTGCACACTCAGATACCACCCCATGCGTGCACACTCAGATACCACCCCATGCGTGCCCACTCAGATTTCACCCCATGCGTGCACACTCAGATACCACCCCATGCTTGAACACTCAGATACCACCCCATGCGTGCACAGTCAGATACAACCCCATGCGTGCACATATACCACCCCATGCGTGCACACTCAGATTCCACCCCATGCGTGCATACTCAGATACCACCCCATGCGTGCACACTCAGATACCACCCCATGCGTGCACACTCAGATACCACCCCATGCGTGCACACTCAGATACCTCCCCATGCATGCATATTCAGATACCAACCAATGCGTGCACACTCAGATACCACCCCATGCGTGCACACTCAGATATCACCCCATGCGTGCACACTCAGATATCACCTCATGCGTGTACACTCAGATACCACCCCATGCGTGCACACTCAGATACCGCCCCATGCGTGCACACTCAGATACCACCCCATGCGTGCACACAGATACCACCTCATGCGTGCACACTCGGATACCACCCCATGCGTGCACAATCAGATACCACCCCATGCGTGTGCACTCGGATACCATTACATGCGTGCACACTCCGATACCACCCCATGCGTGCACACTCCGATACCACCCCATGCGTGCACACTCAGATACCTCCCCATGCGTGCGCACTCAGATACCACCCCATGCGTGCACACTCAGATACCCCATTCGTGCACACTGGCATACCACCCCATGCGTGCTCACTCGAATACCACCCCATGCGTGCTCACTCAGATACCACCCCATGCGTGTACACTCAGATTCCACCCCATGCTTGAACACTCAGATACCACCCGATGCGTGCAGAGATACCACCCCATGCGTGCACACTCAGACTCCACCCCATGCGTTCACACTCAGCTACCACCCCATGCGTGCACACGCAGCTACCACCCCATGCGTGCACACTCAGCTACCACCCCATGCGTGCACAGTCAGATACCACCCCATACGTGCACACTCAGATACCACCCCACGCGTGCACACTCAGCTACCACCCCATGCGTGCACACTCAGATGTCACCCCATGCGTGCACATATACCACCCCATGCGTGCACACTCAGATACCACCCCATGCGTGCACACTCAGCTACCACCCCATGCGTGCACACTCAGCTACCACCCCATGCGTGCACACTCAGATACCACCCCATGCGTGCACACTCAGATACCACCCCATGCGTGCACTCTCAGATACCACCCCATGCGTGCACACTCGGATACCACCCCATGCGTGCACACCCAAATACCACCCCATGCGTGCACACTCTGATACCACCCCATGCATGCACTCTCAGATACCACCCCATGCGTGCACACTCAGATACCACCCCATGCGTGCACACCCGGATACCACCCCATGCGTGCACACTCAGATACCACCCCATGCGTGCGCACTCAGATACAACCCCATGCGTGCACACCCAGATACCACCCCATGCGTGCACACTCTTATACCACTCCATGCGTGCACTCTCAGATACCACCCCATTCGTGCACACTGGCATACCACCCCATGCGTGCTCACTCGAATACCACCCCATGCGTGCTCACTCAGATACCACCCAATGCGTGCACACTCAGATACCACTCCATGCGTGCACACTCAGATACCACCCCATGCGTGCACACTCAGATTCCACCCCATGCTTGAACACTCAGATACTACCGCATGCGTGCACACTCAGATACCACCCTATGCGTGCACAGATACCACCCCATGCGTGCACACTCAGATTCCACCCCATGCGTGCACACGCAGCTACCACCCCATGCGTGCACACTCAGCTACCACCCCATGCGTGCACACTCAGATACCACCCCATGCGAGCACACTCAGATACCACCCCATGCGTGCACACTCAGATACCACCCCATGCGTGCACACTCAGATACCACCCCATGCGTTCACACTCAGATATCACCCCATGCGTGCACACTCAGATACCACCCCATGCGTGCACACTCAGCTACCACCCCATGCGTGCACACTCAGATACCACCCCATGCGTGCACACTCAGATACCACCCCATGCATGCACACTCAGCTACCAACCCATGCGTGCACACTCAGATACCACCCCATGCGTGCACACTCAGATACCACCCCATGCGTGCACACTCGGATACCACCCCATGCGTCCACACCCAAATACCACCCCATGCGTGCACAGTCTGATACCACCCCATGCGTGCACTCTCAGATACCACCCCATGCGTGCACACTCAGATACCACCCCATGCGTGCACACTCAGATACAACTCCATGCATGCACACCCAGATACCACCCCATGCGTGCACACTCTTATACCACTCCATGCGTGCATCTCAGATACCACCCCATTCGTGCACACTCGGATACCACTCCATGCGTGCACACTCAGATACCACCCCATGCGCGCACACTCAGCTACCACCCCATGCGTGCACGCTCAGATGCCACCCCATGCGTGCACACTCAGGTACCACCCCATGCGTGTACACTCAGATACCACCCCATGTGTGCACACTCAGATACCACCCCATGCGTGCACACTCAGATACCACCCTATGCGTGCACACTCAGGTACCACTCCATGCGTGTACACTCAGCTACCACCCCATGCGTGCACACTCAGGTACCACCCCATTCGTGCACACTCAGCTACCACCCCATGCGTGCACACTCAGCTACCACCCCATGCGTGCACGCTCAGCTGCCACCCCATGCGTGCACACTCAGATACCACCCCATGCGTGCACACTCAGATACCACCCCATGCGTGCACACTCAGATACCACCCCATGCGTGCACACTCAGATACCACCCCATGCGTGCACACTCAGATACCTCCCCATGCATGCATATTCAGATACCAACCAATGCGTGCACACTCAGATACCACCCAATGCGTGCACACTCAGATATCACCCCATGCGTGCACACTCAGATATCACCTCATGCGTGTACACTCAGATACCACCCCATGCGTGCACACTCAGATACCGCCCCATGCGTGCACACTCAGATACCACCCCATGCGTGCACACAGATACCACCTCATGCGTGCACACTCGGATACCACCCCATGCGTGCACAATCAGATACCACCCCATGCGTGTGCACTCGGATACCATTACATGCGTGCACACTCCGATACCACCCCATGCGTGCACACTCCGATACCACCCCATGCGTGCACACTCAGATACCACCCCATGCGTGCACACTCAGATACCACCCCATGCGTGCACACTCAGATACCCCATTCGTGCACACTGGCATACCACCCCATGCGTGCTCACTCGAATACCACCCCATGCGTGCTCACTCAGATACCACCCCATGCGTGTACACTCAGATTCCACCCCATGCTTGAACACTCAGATACCACCCCATGCGTGCAGAGATACCACCCCATGCGTGCACACTCAGATTCCACCCCATGCGTTCACACTCGGCTACCACCCCATGCGTGCACACGCAGCTACCACCCCATGCGTGCACACTCAGCTACCACCCCATGCGTGCACACTCAGATACCACCCCATGCGTGCACACTCAGATACCACCCCACGCGTGCACACTCAGCTACCACCCCATGCGTGCACACTCAGATGTCACCCCATGCGTGCACACTCAGATACCACCCCATGCGTGCACACTCAGCTACCACCCCATGCGTGCACACTCAGCTACCACCCCATGCGTGCACACTCAGATACCACCCCATGCGTGCACTCTCAGATACCACCCCATGCGTGCACACTCGGATACCACCCCATGCGTGCACACCCAAATACCACCCCATGCGTGCACACTCTGATACCACCCATGCATGCACTATCAGATACCACCCCATGCGTGCACACTCAGATACCACCCCATGCGTGCACACCCAGATACCACCCCATGCGTGCACACTCAGATACCACCCCATGCGTGCGCACTCAGATACAACCCCATGCGTGCACACCCAGATACCACCCCATGCGTGCACACTCTTATACCACTCCATGCGTGCACTCTCAGATACCACCCCATTCGTGCACACTGGCATACCACCCCATGCGTGCTCACTCGAATACCACCCCATGCGTGCTCACTCAGATACCACCCAATGCGTGCACACTCAGATTCCACCCCATGCTTGAACACTCAGATACTACCGCATGCGTGCACACTCAGATACCACCCTATGCGTGCACAGATACCACCCCATGCGTGCACACTCAGATTCCACCCCATGCGTGCACACGCAGCTACCACCCCATGCGTGCACACTCAGCTACCACCCCATGCGTGCACACTCAGATACCACCCCATGCGAGCACACTCAGATACCACCCCATGCGTGCACACTCAGATACCACCCCATGCGTGCACACTCAGATACCACCCCATGCGTTCACACTCAGATATCACCCCATGCGTGCACACTCAGATACCACCCCATGCGTGCACACTCAGCTACCACCCCATGCGTGCACACTCAGATACCACCCCATGCGTGCACACTCAGATACCACCCCATGCATGCACACTCAGCTACCAACCCATGCGTGCACACTCAGATACCACCCCATGCGTGCACACTCAGATACCACCCCATGCGTGCACACTCGGATACCACCCCATACGTCCACACCCAAATACCACCCCATGCGTGCACAGTCTGATACCACCCCATGCGTGCACTCTCAGATACCACCCCATGCGTGCACACTCAGATACAACTCCATGCGTGCACACCCAGATACCACCCCATGCGTGCACACTCTTATACCACTCCATGCGTGCATCTCAGATACCACCCCATGCGCGCACACTCAGCTACCACCCCATGCGTGCACGCTCAGCTGCCACCCCATGCGTGCACACTCAGATACCACCCCATGCGTGTACACTCAGATACCACCCCATGTGTGCACACTCAGAAACCACCCCATGCGTGCACACTCAGATACCACCCTATGCGTGCACACTCAGCTACCACTCCATGCGTGCACACTCAGCTACCACCCCATGCGTGCACACTCAGCTACCACTCCATGCGTGCACACTCAGCTACCACCCCATGCGTGCACACTCAGGTACCACCCCATTCGTGCACACTCAGCTACCACCCCATGCGTGCACACTCAGCTACCACCCCATGCGTGCACGCTCAGCTGCCACCCCATGCGTGCACACTCAGATACCACCCCATGCGTGCACACTCAGATACCACCCCATGCGTGCACACTCAGATACCACCCCATGCGTGCACACTCCGATACCACCCCATGCGTGCACACTCAGATACAACCCCATGCATGCACACTCAGCTACCACCCAATGCGTGCACACTCAGCTTCCACCCCATGCGTGCACACTCAGATAACACCCCATGCGTGCACACTCAGCTTCCACCCCATGCGTGCACACTCAGATACTACCCCATGCGTGCACACTCAGATACCACCTCATGCGTGCACACTCAGATACCACCCCATGCGTGCACACTCAGCTTCCATTCCATGCGTGCACACTCATCTACCACCCCATGCGTGCACACTCAGATACCACCCCATGCGTGCACACTCAGATACCACCCCATGCGTGCACACTCAGCTTCCACCCCATGCGTGCACACTCAGATACCTCCTCATGCGTGCACACTCAGATACCACACCATGCGTGCACACTCAGATACCACCTCATGCGTGCACACTCAGATACCACCAACTTATGCGTGCACACTCAGATATCACCCCATGCGTGCACAGATACCTCCCCATGCGTGCACACTCAGATACTACCCCATCTGTGCACACTCAGATACTACCCCATCCGTGCACACTCAGATACTACCCCATGTGTGCACGCTCAGATACTACCCCATGCGTGCACACTCAGATACTACCCCATGTGTGCACACTCAGATACCACCCCATGCGTGCACACTCAGATACCACCTCATGCGTGCACACTCAGATACCACCCCATGCGTGCACACTCAGATATCACCCCATGCGTGCACACTCAGATACCTCCCCATGCGTGCACACTCAGATACTACCCCATGTGTGCACACTCAGATACCACCCCATGCGTGCACACTCAGATACCACCTCATGCGTGCACACTCAGATAACACCCCATGCGTGCACACTCAGCTACCACCCCATGCGTGCACACTCAGATACCACCCCATGTATGCACACTCAGATACCACCCCATGCGTGCACACTCAGATACCACCCCATGCGTGCACACTCAGATACCACCCCATGCGTGCACACTCAGCTACCACCCCATGCGTGCACACTCAGATACCTCCCCATGCGTGCACTCTGCTTCTTGTTGGTCAGTCAGGTGTTGATCCATGACAGGACTTTTACGCCAGTATCATGACTTGCAACTTTCTTTAACTGTCTTTTGTGTTTTACTGAACCAAAAGCTTTACTAAAATCCTAATAAATAATATCGAATACCTTATCACGATCAACTGCCTCAAATACTTAACTGAATATTCAGTAAATTAGTGATGCAGGAACGGCCCCTCATGAATCTATGCTGAGTACCATTAACCAAGCAATGTTTATCTAGATGGATTCTTATAACATCAGGTATAATTGACTCTTGTGATTTGCCTATAATTGAAGTCAGACTAATTGTATGGTAAATAGAAGGTAACGACTTATCTCCTGCTTTAAAAATAGGAATTACTTTTGTCCCCTTTCACATCTCATACATTACACATTTTCTAAGAGATATATTAAAGACGCTAGCTAATGGTTGTCAAAGTTCCATTTTCTAAGAGATATATTAAAGACGCTAGCTAATGGTTGGCAAAGTTCCATTTTCTAAGAGATATATTAAAGAGGCTAGCTAATGGTTGGCAAAGTTCCATTTTCGAAGAGATATATTAAAGACGCTAGCTAATGGTTCGCAAAGTTCCATTTTCTAAGAGATATATTAAAGAGGCTAGCTAATGGTTGGCAAAGTTCCATTTTCGAAGAGATATATTAAAGACGCTAGCTAATGGTTGGCAAAGTTCCATTTTCGAAGAGATATATTAAAGACGCTAGCTAATGGTTCGCAAAGTTCCATTTTCTAAGAGATATATTAAAGAGGCTAGCTAATGGTTGGCAAAGTTCCATTTTCGAAGAGATATATTAAAGACGCTAGCTAATGGTTGGCAAAGTTCCATTTTCGAAGAGATATATTAAAGACGCTAGCTAATGGTTCGCAAAGTTCCATTTTCTAAGAGATATATTAAAGACGCTAGCTAATGGTTCGCAAAGTTCCATTTTCTAAGAGATATATTAAAGACGCTAGCTAATGGTTGGCAAAGTTCCATTTTCTAAGAGATATATTAAAGACGCTAGCTAATGGTTCGCAAAGTTCCATTTTCTAAGAGATATATTTAAGACGCTAGCTAATGGTTGGCAAAGTTCCATTTTGCACTCATCAAGAACTCTCAAAAACAAGTTCAACACTGCCTGGGGATTTACTTTGCTTTGACAGTTATATAATTTATTTTGTTCAGGTTCACTAATGAAGTTAATTACTAGAATATCATTTGTGTCTTGTGTGAAAACGAGAGGAAATAATGATTAAAAATGTTCCTAAGAACTTAAACAGTTCAGTCATGTCTCACATCTTCCTTCATCTTACTGGAAGATGTGCTTTAAGACATTTCAAATCCTTTTCGTATGGAAAATTTCTTACGTGATGGATTAGTTTTGTCATTCTTCTCTGATTGTTATCTGAAGCTTTTCTGGAAAAAAAGTTAGTAAATTAGTCAGATATGAATGACCCCTCGTGAATCTATGCTGAATATACTAGATTTGTTCATAATGTACATTAATGACCTTGGCGAGGGCATAAAAAGTGATATGAGGAAATTCGCCAGTGACACGGAAATAGGTAGGATAAATGATTCAAAGGAAGATGTCACTAAACTTCAGGAGGATTTAGACAAACTCATGTCGTGGTCAGGAAAGTGGCAGATGCAATTCAATGTATAAATGTGAACTCCTGAAGCTCGAGAATGTACATAACCTTACCACTTATAAACTAAATAATGTAGAACTTGGCCATACAGAATGCAATCCCTTAACCTATATTCACTTATAAGACATAGAATGAGGGAAGACACGACCGAAGTGTACAACGGGAAGATGAGAATAATGGATGAAAATTGAATAAATTTATATTTAGGAACGATATAGAAAAGCTCTGGTTTGGAAATAGAGTAGTCGGTGAGTAGGGCAATGTACCGAGTATGGTTGAATGTACGGCCTGCCAAAGACTCACAAGCCTGGTATCCCACTGAGGCCCATATCCTCGGGAATAGGCAGTGCTCCCCACCAGCTCTCAGGAATTCTCGCCAAACACCTCTCTAAACTCTTGGGCACTATCAGTCCAGCACATCTCAAACACTCAGGTGATCTTCTCAATCGCATTCGCAACATCAACATCAGGAACAAGAAACTTTCCAGCCTTGACGTGACTTCCCTGTTCACTAAAGTACCTACTAAACAAGCCATCGATCTCTTGCGCAGGAAAATTGACGACTCACTTGATCTTCCCATTCCAGCCAGCGATTTCATTGACCTTGTTGAACTATGTGTTGGCTTTACGTGTTTCTCTTTCGAAAATCACCTCTTTCAGCAGACTTTTGGACTACCCATGGGTTCGCCACTCAGTGCAGTCCTGGCGAACCTATACATGGAACATCTAGAAGCCGAACGTTTCTCCACCATTATTCCTTCGTCTGTCACCTGGCTCCGTTATGTTGACGACATTCTCCTCATAACTCCTAAACGCTTCAACGTTCAAGCTCTCCAAGACAAGCTCAACCAGGTCGAGCCTTCAATCCAGTTCACACTTGAAGAAGAAGTCGACAACACTCTTCCTTTCCTTGATGGTCTACTCTGCAAAGCTGACCACGAACTTCGTTTTAAAGTCTATCGAAAACCCACCAACCAAAACGATCTTCTCCACTTCTACTCTCACCACGACACCAAAACCAAACGTGGTGTAATTATAGGCTTCTTCCTGCGTGCACTCAGAATCTGCAGCAACGAGTTCCTTGAGGAAGAATGCACTATAATTGAACAAGTATTTTCCAAACTCCACTATCCTCGTCACTTCATCAGAGACTGCAGACGGCGAGCATTAAACATCTTCAACACACCCAGAGAAGACACTGCCGAGAAGAGATACATAGTCCTTCCCACCAACTCCATTTCCAAACATGTTTCCAACATCTTTGCCAAAACATCATTCCAAGTATCTACCTCCACAACCACGACCATCAAGGACATCACCAGTAGTAGAAAGGACAAGCCTCCATCCTCTGCAGGGGTATACATAATCCCTTGTAATGACTGCAACAAATTATATGTGGGCGAAACATCAAGAGACCTCCAAACACGTATTTCAGAACACCAATATGCAAGCAGGACTGACGATACAAGGAATGCCTGTGTACAACATCGCAATTCACACAACCATTTAATTAACTACAGAAACTCAAGACTTATAGCCACAGAAGACAACACTCAATACAGAAGAATCCTGGAATCATCGTTTATCTCTATAACCAACAATTTCAACCAGAACAATGGCTTCTATAACATAGCTGAACCACTCGCCAAGAAACTTCTTCATCGCTATCCCACATAAGAACATAGAACACTGCAGAAGGTCTACTCACAACTTGTCCAATATCCCCGCCGAGCTACCCAAGACTCTATAACCCCACCCGGTAGATCATCAGATGCAGCATTCTCCACCTGACCTCAACATTCTGAACTATAAATACTCCCGTACCTTCCAACCCCAGGTAGATCCGTGTGTGACTTGAAAAAGCCCACTGTGTGGGTGAAACGTTGTCAATAAAGGATCACATTATACTGCATTTGTGTTTATATTTCCACCGAGTATGGTTATTGAAGCTAAAACCTTGCGTAACTTAAAATATAAGTTAGATAAATACATGAGTGAGATGGGTTGGATTTGAGTGGCACTTGCACTTTAGTTGAGTTATCAAAGCATATTCTTTGGATAGCAATGAAAATGGTTTGAGCAAATGTTTTTGTTAGTGGGTTTAGTTTTGAGAAGGACTTGCTTACTATGGGCTAGTAGGCCTGCTGCAAGTTCCTCCTTTCTTAAGTTCTTATGTTTTCTTATGAATACTGCAGTGAAATATAACAAGTTTAAAACATATCGAACAAGAGTACCAGCACACCGCTGACGTATCAGATCTGACTAAAAATAAATGCTAATACGTTGCAGTAATTCAACCCGCTAAGACTGGCACCACTCTGCTGAGATGGCGCCAGTGTAAGCTGTATATACTCAAATATCTTATCAGATTAAACCCAACACAGACTTTATTTAAGCTTTCTAATGTTCTCAAGGATATGTAAACCTTTTCTCAAGGGTATGTAAACATTGCAACTAGCAAGGAACAAAATCAAGGCAGAAAATCATATAAAAGTTTGGATACGTTATAAATGGCTGGCAGACTGTGACGACTTAGCGGTAACAGTGATGTTCAGTAAACTGACAAAATTAATGATTCTTTCTTGATATTATTCTTAGGTTAGTTACTTAACAAGCATTTTAATGTCTGGTATGTGTATGTATAATTATTATATCTTGGACTGATTACACTTGATTAAACAACCACGGTTGTTTAATATATTCATAGATGGGAATGTAAGAGAAGTGAATGCTCAGGTGTTGGCAAGAGGTGTGGGGTTAAAAGATAAAGAATGTAACAAAGTGGGAGTTGTCACAGTTGCTTTTTTCTGATGACACTGTGCTTTTGGGAGATTCTGAATAGAAATTGCAGAAGTTACTGGTTAAGTATCACGTATACTAATGATTTTAAACTTCTGTAGCTTCCAGTATTATGTTCTATCGTGTCGGTGAACGGCGATTAGCGAGGCTTCCAGATATCGTCAGTGTTTAAGATCATGCTAAGTGTGGAAGAGTTGTGTCTCATTCCAGTTCATTAAATGTCTTTACCGAACAATAATAGCCGTTAAGCCGTTGGATAATAGCCGTTAAGTCAACGATATATATATATATATATATATATATATATATATATATATATATATATATATATATATATATATATATATATATATATATATATATATGGGAGTTGTCACAGCTGCTCTTTGCTGATGACACTGTGCTCTTGGGAGATTCTGAAGAGAAGTTGCAGAGATTGGTGGATGAATTTGGTAGGGTGTGCAAAAGAAGAAAATTAAAGGTCAATACAGGAAAGAGTAAGGTTATGAGGATAACAAAAAGATTAGGTGATGAAAGATTGAATATCAGATTGGAGGGAGAGAGTATGATGGAGGAGGTGAACGTATTCAGATATTTGGGAGTGGACGTGTCAGGGGATGGGTCTATGAAAGATGAGGTGAATCATAGAATTGATGAGGGAAAAAGAGTGGTGCACTTAGGAGTCTGTGGAGACAAAGAACTTTGTCCTTGGAGGCAAAGAGGGGAATGTATGAGAGTATAGTTTTACCAACGCTCTTATATGGGTGTGAAGCATGGGTGATGAATGTTGCAGCGAGGATAAGGCTGGAGGCAGTGGAGATGTCATGTCTGAGGGCAATGTGTGGTGTGAATATAATGCAGAGAATTCGTAGTTTGGAAGTTAGGAGGTGTGGGATTACCAAAACTGTTGTCCAGAGGGCTGAGGAAGGGTTGTTGAGGTGGTTCGGACATGTAGAGAGAATGGAGCGAAAGAGAATGACTTCAAGAGTGTAACAGTCTGTAGTGGAAGGAAGGCGGGGTAGGGGTCGGCCTAGGAAAGGTTGGAGGGAGGAGGTAAAGGAGGTTTTGTGTGCAAGGGGCTTGGACTTCCAGCAGGCATGCGTGAGCGTGTTTGATAGGAGTGAATGGAGACAAATGGTTTTTAATACTTGACGTGCTGTTGGAGTGTGAGCAAAGTAACATTTATGAAGGGATTCAGGGAAACCGGCAGGCCGGACTTGAGTCCTGGAGATGGGAAGTACAGTGCCTGCACTCTGAAGGAGGGGTGTTAATGTTGCAGTTTAAAAACTGTAGTGTAGAGCACCCTTCTGGCAAGACAGTGATGGAGTGAATGATGTTGAAAGTTTTTCTTTTTCGGGCCACCCTGCCTTGGTGGGAATCAGCCAGTGTGATAATAATATATATATATATATATATATATATATATATATATATATATATATATATATATATATATATATATATATATATATATGTCGTGCCGAATATGTAAAACTGGTCAATTAGCAAGAACTCATTTAAAATTAAGTCCTTTCTAAAATTTTCTCTTATACGTTTAAAGATATATTTTTTTCATTAATGTTGATGTAAAAATTTATAATTTTGCACCAAAAAGAACTTAGAAAACTTACCTAACCTTATTATAACAAGAACAATTTATTTTAGCCTAACCCAACTAAATATATTTTATATTTGTTTACAATAATTTAATACTAAACAAACACAGTGAAATATATTTTTTTTCTCTAGGTTCAGAATGATTTTGGCGAAATTATTGCATACACAAATTTTCACTTGTCCTATATGGCAAGATGAGCGTTGCTATTTAAGCCAAGATCGCAAGTTCTGCCTATCCGGCACGACCTATATATATATATATATATATATATATATATATATATATATATATATATATATATATATATATATATAAACACTGATCTCTGGCTGAAGGAGACTCGAACCTACGAACCTTAGGACAAGTTACGCAGTGTTTTACCAATCTACCCACACTGGACAATACCTTGGCGTGTAGCGTGCAGGGGATGAGATGAAAAGCTGTAAGCCTTCTTCCTGAAAGCTGGCTGCCTTGGATCAAACGTGTAGCGCAAGCTACACGCCAAGGTATTGTCCAGTGTGGGTAGATTGGTAAAGCACTGCGTACCTTGTCCTAAGGTTCGTAGGTTCGAGTCTCGTTCAGCCAGAGATCAGTGTTTGTGTATATTTCGCCTGCTCTCGCGAATTCCTTGCATATATATATATATATATATATATATATATATATATATATATATATATATATATATATATATATATATATATATATATATTGTTATTTTCAGATTGATTTCAACAGATTTTTAACTAAAAAAAAAAAATTCGGCTAATTCGTTAGAAAACACTCTTGCATAATAGACCAAACTCCCTTGTTTGCCTTAATCGGTTTGTCGGGTAGCGTATTAAAATATTGGGGATTCGACCCCCTGGACAATCGCAGTATCATTTGCTTAAATGCACTCATTTGTAGATGCATTAATACGTGTACTGGTCGTGAAAATTGGAATTCCAAATAGGAGAATAAAATTAGCCCTATACCTTCCAAGGACACATATTTGCTTGCATCTGGGGTGACGTGTTCACTGGTACTGGGAATCTGATATGTATATCATGGATGGTCGAGTCGACTAAGGCATCTCAGAATTTTGGCTGCCGTCTTGGGTGGCGTACCAAAATATTGGGTGTTCGATTCCCGGATAGATGCAGAATTATTAATATATATATATATATATATATATATATATATATATATATATATATATATATATATATATATATATATATATATATATATATATATATATGCATGGAATTCGCGAGAACATGCGAAATATTCGCATGCTCTCGCGAATTCCTTGCATTGTTCAAATCTCTAGTAAGGCTGATGCATGCATGGGATGAGATGAAAAGCTGTAAGCCTTCTCCCTGAAAGCTGGCTGCCTTGGATCAAAGTCTACCGCAAGCTGGACGCCAAGGTATTGGTCCAGTGTGGGTAGATTGGTAAAGCACTGCGTACCTTGTTCCAAGGTTCGTAGGTTCGAGTCTCCTTCAGCCAGAGATAAGTGTTTATATATATATGTATATATATATATATATATATATATATATATATATATATATATATATATATATATATATATATATATATATATATATATTTTTTATTTATAATAAAAAAATATATATATATATAAACACTTATCTCTGGCTGAAGGAGACTCGAACCTACGAACCTTGGAACAAGGTACGCAGTGCTTTACCAATCTACCCACACTGGACAAATACCTTGGCGTCCAGCTTGCGGTAGACTTTGATCCATATATAAAACCCGTGTTGTTTTAGCCCACTTCATGGTGAGCGAAAATTCACGACGCTCTAACCCAATGAACCATCTAATTCTACGAAGATCACGCACCCAGCAGAGTTAGGTATTGTAACATGATCCGAAGACACACGATGGTGTGGGTGCCTCAGAGCTAATTTCCTTCTACTCCCTGTTTGGTGTACTAGCCTATATGTAGATGAATGGTTCAGAGAACCGACAAAGTGATCTGTCTAATTTGTCAACTTGTCGGTTCTCTGAATCATTCATCTACATTCCTGTCAGACGCAGCAACATCATGGGATCTTAATACTTGGGGATTCTTCACTTGCCTAACATTTAGGCATGACCTATTTCCATACTTGTTAAATGTGACACCACCTACGACTGCTGCACCTCACCTGCCTACAGTATAAAAGCCACTTCTTCGCACATATCCTGTATTCTTTTCAAGATTGGTGGACTGATTACATCGACTCAAGGCTGAAGGAATGATTACCTCAGACTCCTCCTGTTCTTCACCATTCTCCTCTGTATGGACTGATGAAGCCACTGTGTGGCGAAACGTTTCCTCATTAAAGCTGCCCAAGTGTTGCGTATGTGTCTAATTTATCAGCTAGCCTACATAAGCAGTATATATAGTATTGTTACAACGAACGAGAGGTATTTAATGAATAACAAGACTGTGACTAGCCGGGGGATTGAACCCATGTTGTTTTACACCGCCTCATGGTGAACTAAAACTCATGACGCTCTAACCCAATGGTCAATCCAGTCCTACAAAGATCAGTCATCCAGCAGAGCTAGGTGTAGTACCGTGATCCGAGGACATACGATGGTGTGGATGCCTCAGTGCTAATTTCAGTCTACTCCCTGTTTGGTGTACTAGCCTCCACAAGCAGCATATGTATAGTATTGAAACCACGAACGAGTGGTATTTAAGCAATAACAACACTGCTACTAACCAGGAGATCGAACCCGTGTTGGTTTAGCTCACCTCATGGTGAACAAAAATTCACGACGCTCTAACGCACTGGACCAAACGGGGAGCAGAATGAAATTACCTCTGAGGCATTCACACCATTGTATGTCATCCGATCACGGTACAACACCTAACTCTGCTGTGTGCGTGATCTTTGTAAGATTGCCGGAAGCAAGGAGCCAGTAACCCCTTCTCCTGTATATATTACTAAATTTAAAAAGAGAAATTTTTGTTTTTCTTTTTGGGCCACCCTGCCTCGGTGGGCCACCCTGCCTCGGGCGGCCACCCTGCCTCGGTGGGCCACCCTGCCTCGGTGGGCCACCCTGCCTCGGTGGGCCACCCTGCCTCGGTGGGCCACCCTGCCTCGGTGGGCCACCCTGCCTCGGTGGGCCACCCTGCCTTGGTGGACCACCATGCCTCGGTGGGCCACCCTGCCTCGGTGGGCCACCCTGCCTCGGTGGGCCACCCTGCCTCGCTGGGCCACCCTGCCTCGGTGGACCACAATGCCTCGGTGGGCCACCCTGCCTCGGTGGACCACCCTGCCTCGGTGGACCACCCTGCCTCGGCTGGCCACCCTGCCTCACTGGGCCACCCTGCCTCGCTGGGCCACAGCCGGTTTGTTAAAACAAATATAGGGATATATATTATTGTAACATACTTTTTTGTAAATAAAATGCAATATATAGAAACAAAAGTAAACAGGAATACAATTATTGAAATTGTTTGATGTATTTCTGACAATATTATCGCCATTAAGAATGCATAATAGATGTGGATATTGTTCCTGTTACAGGATGTACATTATTGCTGTTACAGGATGTACATTATTGCTGTTACAGGATGTACATTATTGCTGTTACAGGATGTACATTATTGCTGTTACAGGATGTACATTATTGCTGTTACAGGATGTACATTATTGCTGTTACAGGATGTACATTATTGCTGTTACAAGATGTACATTATTGCTGTTACAGGATGTACATTATTGCTGTTATAGGATGTACATTATTGCTGTTATAGGATGTACATTATTGCTGTTACAAGATGTACATTATTGCTGTTACAGGATGTACATTATTGCTGTTACAGGATGTACATTATTGCTGTTACAAGATGTACATTATTGCTGTTACAGGATGTACATTATTGCTGTTACAGGATGTACATTATTGCTGTTACAGGATGTACATTATTGCTGTTACAGGATGTACATTATTGCTGTTACAGGATGTACATTATTGCTGTTACAAGATGTACATTATTGCTGTTACAGGATGTACATTATTGCTGTTATAGGATGTACATTATTGCTGTTATAGGATGTACATTATTGCTGTTACAAGATGTACATTATTGCTGTTACAGGATGTACATTATTGCTGTTACAGGATGTACATTATTGCTGTTACAAGATGTACATTATTGCTGTTACAGGATGTACATTATTGCTGTTACAGGATGTACATTATTGCTGTTACAAGATGTACATTATTGCTGTTACAGGATGTACATTATTGCTGTTACAGGATGTACATTATTGCTGTTACAGGATGTACATTATTGCTGTTACAGGATGTACATTATTGCTGTTACAGGATGTACATTATTGCTGTTACAGGATGTACATTATTGCTGTTACAGGATGTACATTATTGCTGTTACAGGATGTACATTATTGCTGTTACAGGATGTACATTATTGCTGTTATAGGATGTACATTATTGCTGTTATAGGATGTACATTATTGCTGTTACAGGATGTACATTATTGCTGTTAAAAGATGTACATTATTCCTGTTACAGGATGTACATTATTGCTGTTATAGGATGTACATTATTGCTGTTACAGGATGTACATTATTGCTGTTACAGGATGTACATTATTGCTGTTACAGGATGTACATTATTGTTGTTACAGGATGTACATTATTGCTGTTACAGGATGTACATTATTGCTGTTACAGGATGTACATTATTGCCGTTACAGGATGTACATTATTGCTGTTACAGGATGTACATTATTGCTGTTACAGGATGTACATTATTGCTGTTACAGGATGTACATTATTGCTGTTACAGGATGTACATTATTGCTGTTACAGGATGTACATTATTGCTGTTACAGGATGTACATTATTGCTGTTACAGGATGTACATTATTGCTGTTACAGGATGTACATTATTGCTGTTACAGGATGTACATTATTGCTGTTACAGGATGTACATTATTGCTGTTACAGGATGTACATTATTGCTGTTACAGGATGTACATTATTGCTGTTACAGGATGTACATTATTGCTGTTATAGGATGTACATTATTGCTGTTACAGGATGTACATTATTGCTGTTATAGGATGTACATTATTGCTGTTACAGGATGTACATTATTGCTGTTACAGGATGTACATTATTGCTGTTACAGGATGTACATTATTGCTGTTACAGGATGTACATTATTGCTGTTACAGGATGTACATTATTGCTGTTACAGGATGTACATTATTGCTGTTACAGGATGTACATTATTGCTGTTACAGGATGTACATTATTGCTGTTACAGGATGTACATTATTGCTGTTACAGGATGTACATTATTGCTGTTACAGGATGTACATTATTGCTGTTACAGGATGTACATTATTGCTGTTACCTGATGTACAGTATTGCTGTTACAGGATGTAGGATGTACATTATTGCTGTTACAGGATGTACATTATTGCTGTTACAGGATGTACATTATTGCTGTTACAGGATGTACATTATTGCTGTTACAGGATGTACATTATTGCTGTTACAGGATGTACATTATTGCTGTTACAGGATGTACATTATTGCTGTTACAGGATGTACATTATTGCTGTTACAGGATGTACATTATTGCTGTTACAGGATGTACATTATTGCTGTTACAGGATGTACATTATTGCTGTTACAGGATGTACATTATTGCTGTTACAGGATGTACATTATTGCTGTTACAGGATGTACATTATTGCTGTTACAGGATGTACATTATTGCTGTTACAGGATGTACATTATTGCTGTTACAGGATGTACATTATTGCTGTTACAGGATGTACATTATTGCTGTTACAGGATGTACATTATTGCTGTTACAGGATGTACATTATTGCTGTTACAGGATGTACATTATTGCTGTTACAGGATGTACATTATTGCTGTTACAGGATGTACATTATTGCTGTTACAGGATGTACATTATTGCTGTTACAGGATGTACATTATTGCTGTTACAGGATGTACATTATTGCTGTTACAGGATGTACATTATTGCTGTTACAGGATGTACATTATTGCTGTTACAGGATGTACATTATTGCTGTTACAGGATGTACATTATTGCTGTTACAGGATGTACATTATTGCTGTTACAGGATGTACATTATTGCTGTTACAGGATGTACATTATTGCTGTTACAGGATGTACATTATTGCTGTTACAGGATGTACATTATTGCTGTTACAGGATGTACATTATTGCTGTTACAGGATGTACATTATTGCTGTTACAGGATGTACATTATTGCTGTTACAGGATGTACATTATTGCTGTTACAGGATGTACATTATTGCTGTTACAGGATGTACATTATTGCTGTTACAGGATGTACATTATTGCTGTTACAGGATGTACATTATTGCTGTTACAGGATGTACATTATTGCTGTTACAGGATGTACATTATTGCTGTTACAGGATGTACATTATTGCTGTTACAGGATGTACATTATTGCTGTTACAGGATGTACATTATTGCTGTTACAGGATGTACATTATTGCTGTTACAGGATGTACATTATTGCTGTTACAGGATGTACATTATTGCTGTTACAGGATGTACATTATTGCTGTTACAGGATGTACATTATTGCTGTTACAGGATGTACATTATTGCTGTTACAGGATGTACATTATTGCTGTTACAGGATGTACATTATTGCTGTTACAGGATGTACATTATTGCTGTTACAGGATGTACATTATTGCTGTTACAGGATGTACATTATTGCTGTTACAGGATGTACATTATTGCTGTTACAGGATGTACATTATTGCTGTTACAGGATGTACATTATTGCTGTTACAGGATGTACATTATTGCTGTTACAGGATGTACATTATTGCTGTTATAGGATGTACATTATTGCTGTTACAGGATGTACATTATTGCTGTTACAGGATGTACATTATTGCTGTTACAGGATGTACATTATTGCTGTTACAGGATGTACATTATTGCTGTTACAGGATGTACATTATTGCTGTTACAGGATGTACATTATTGCTGTTACAGGATGTACATTATTGCTGTTACAGGATGTACATTATTGCTGTTACAGGATGTACATTATTGCTGTTACAGGATGTACATTATTGCTGTTACAGGATGTACATTATTGCTGTTATAGGATGTACATTATTGCTGTTATAGGATGTACATTATTGCTGTTACAGGATGTACATTATTGCTGTTATAGGATGTACATTATTGCTGTTATAGGATGTACATTATTGCTGTTACAGGATGTACATTATTGCTGTTACAGGATGTGCATTATTGCTGTTACAGGATGTACATTATTGTTGTTACAGGATGTACATTATTGCTGTTACAGGATGTACATTATTGCTGTTATAGGATGTACATTATTGCTGTTATAGGATGTACATTATTGCTGTTACAGGATGTACATTATTGCTGTTACAGGATGTGCATTATTGCTGTTACAGGATGTACATTATTGTTGTTACAGGATGTACATTATTGCTGTTACAGGATGTACATTAATTTTAGGTGAAAGAAAACAAATATCTATATTTTCACTATTGATAATTTATTGCTAAAGTCAACAGGTAATTAACACAGAAAAAGGCAAAAATGGTGAAAAAATTATCCGAGAATTTCACCGATGAGGATTGTTGCATGATGGACTGTTTGTCGATAGTCATGATTGGAACGAGGTGAACATAAGTACTGCGGTAGGCCTACTGGCCTATGCTCGCAGTAGCAGCACTGGCTTCTTTTTTGTCAAGTGATGGTGGAGGCTTATCGTTTTGACGAGGATTCATAATGAGTAGGATCCTCACTAATATTTCAGGGATCACGAAGCTACTTTTCTGTGTAATTTTCTCTGAAATGGAAATTGATGCTTCAACGTATTTTCACCAGCGAATGTTTGGTACTTTAATAACTAAACGTTACTGAATTTCATCAAAGGGTTGGTGCCACTCCAGTAATATACTCAAGTATTTTTCAAGTTCCCTGTTTTGCAAGCACATGTGTGCTCGTTCATACGTATTTCTTGTGTATGTGTTGTTTCTCAGTGTACACCTTGTCATGGCCTCCGAGAATGATTGTGCCATTTCTTTCATTAACTGGTTCAAAGGTCTCCGTCTTGGTTATAGAGAGACCTCTGAGGGTTGTGCTGGCTGATATGGCGAATCTATTGCAGCCTTGTGCAGGTACTTTCAAGATATTTAAGGTTTCGAATTGGTGTCCGAAGTGGTTTTAGCTTAAGGAGAATTGATGATTTGATAGCAGGAAAACGTAGCTCGGAGACGATTTGTTTTATGTATGAGTATTGCAAATCTAGAGTATCTAGGCTGCAAATTAGGTAAGATGTTAGGAAAAATCCAGTTATGGTATTTCGTTTTAGTCTTAGTATCTTGGCTTGAGTAAAAGTTTGTAAGATTATTTTGACTTATAGGTTCTTTGTAGACTTTGAATTTCAGGAGTTCGTTACTTCGTCCATGAAGACGTCGAGGAATAGTAACCTGTCATTGATCTCTTCTTTAAGTGCTGAGTCTTATCTGTAGGTTCTGCGCACCTAAAATTTGCGAGTAATTACGAGGACATCGTCCACGTATCGTTCTGTGATGCTGATGGGGATGTCGTTGGGAAAGAGTCCGGTTGCTAGATGCTCCATGTACAAGTTTGTTACGACAGCGCTGATAGTGAGGCCCATATCCACGCCATATGCTTGTTCATAGAGCCTGTTGTTGAAAGAGAAATCGTTAAAATTAATGTCGAGTTTAATCAGCTTGACAAAACCTTCGGGCGGTGGAGGTAGATTAAGGTTCTGATTAACCTTTTCCTGAGTTAATGGCTTGTTGTGATGGATATTTTTGTGTTGAAAGAAGCATCATCTAAACTACTTATTTTCTTCTTCTGGGGAGAGAGATCTCGGTATGATTAAGATTACATGAGTGTTTTAGAGTGGCTGGTCGTATGAATCTTAGAAGGCAGGAAGCGTGTTTGGTTGAGAACTCCAGCTAACTGTGTAGTGCACCATCTATACCTGACGTGTACTAAAAAGGCAAATGGCTTTTGACAAATGGAACATTTCGATCCTTGTTCCTTCGATGAAAGGACATTTTATCTAACGTATTGTCGGCAATTCTAACAATATTTCTGCAAGACAGATCGAACCTGATCTAGACTAGATAAAACCTGCTTCGCAGGCAAAACCTTGTCTAAGTTCTCAATTGATAATTGTATATATTAGTTTTTGCTGGCCTATTCAGACATCCACCTAAGGTGTTATACCTTAGTGATTAATTAGGTTGTGGTGTGACCATAGGCCTATCTTTCCACTGTGCTCTTAAAATTTACAACTGGTATCTATGATGCCAATTAGACCAAGAAAGTAGCATATACTCACATATTTTAACTGATTCTATATTATTAGATATAAATATAGTTCTTTATAATGATAAATACGCCATAGATCAGTTAGGGTGAGCACAAACGATAATATATTTGCCAAACAAACTTTGCTATCCAGATGGGAAGGAAAATGTCTTCATCAACACTGGAGAAAGCAGAAACACTCACATGTTTCTCAGTAGCCAATTTTCTTGATTTCCAGATAAACTCACAAACGGCGACTACGGAGGCGAGACCCATACCAGTGAGGAGCACCACGAAGACGCCTCCAACGTTGTTGAGACCAAGTTCGTTGGCTTTGGACGAGCTCTTAGACTCGTCATCCTGGGACAGTGAGAACACTTCGTCAAAACGACGTCAAGAACAAAGAAGCCTTAGCAGGGCGATCATGAAAATCAACTCGTTATTAAACCTAATTCAGTAGTGATGAATGGTTGTGAAAACCGACAAGATGAAGAATTGAGACACTTATGCAACATATGGGAATATTTATTCAAGAAACGTTTCACCACACAGTGGCTTTATCAGTCCAATACAAAGCAGAAATGGGTAAGGAGAGGAGGAGTTTGAGGTAATCAGTCCCTCAGCTTGGAATCGATGTGTTCAGTCCATCACTCTCCTTACCCATTTCTAATTTGCATTGGACTGATGAAGTCACTGTGTGGCGAAACGTTTCTTCAATAAAGATTCCCATATGTTGCATAAGTGTCTTAATTCAGTAGTGACGGACGTCAAAATTAACCTAACTGCATCAGGAGAAAATCAAAATGAATCACATTCCTGGAGACACACTGGTACACCAGTGTTGACATTTTTAATTTAATCAGAGAAATGTTTGTCCATTTACTAAAGGGAAAACAAATCTGGGAGTGACTTGTGTAGCACTCTGCATAACACACTAAAATTATCTCATAAATTTTGTTATGGAACACAATATACAAGGGTTAAAAATTTGAACCCGATCGAACAAGGCATTCTCGAGTAATAAATGAAAATTTATGAATAAAAAATTGCTGCGAATGTTCCAAAAAAAAATATATATATATAGGAGTGCCCTTAATTAAAATTAAAACACCATATAATCGCGGATTTTCATATTTTCCAACTTACTTTTCTAACTGGAATTAATTCTATTTAAATTTCTCTACTGCTATGTAAAAAAATATTTATTAATTTTTGAAAATTAGTAAAACAGGAATAAAAATTTGACAAATTGGCTTCCACACATCTGAAATTTAACACACAAGAACTTTCTACTAAGATTTACCAGAATTTCAATATTGAAGTTCACCTGAAAAAATGTTGTCTAGTTATTACATGAGAATCAATTTGCTTAATAAAACTGACAAACTGAGTCACAAGTTGTTTTAATAAAACCCACCAAAACGAAAAGTTTAAAGCCGATCAGAAAAAACATTCTCCAGTAACTGATCTAATTCTAACGTTACCAAGTTTTTTTTTAACTATTTCAGTAAAATTCCCAATTTCCACCCAAACAGAATAAACTTATGAGGCATCATTATCATCCTTATATACTGCATCAACAATAATAATTTGAAGCCAATTATAAGACGTATTCTTTAGTTACTTAACAAAGAGTAAATATCAGTATTTATTCAATGGAATTAGTAAATTGGAACTTACACCAGCTGCAATATGAACTTTTTATTCAGGAAAAAATTCAAATTTTGAGAATTTCAAGGTCAATACTTGAGTCATTCACTGACAGATTATTACGACATAATCTGGGTTCAAAGACTGTATGACTTAGACGAAGGTAAGAATAGATTTTTGGCTTAAGCTTCTGAACTGTGGGGAAGGTTCTCAGTTAGGTTACAGTTGGTGCGTCCAACGGAAACATATACAGAACTGTTAGCGATCCTTCCCTAGCAGAAGTTCTGTAGCCTAGGTGGTAGAGTGCTGAGCCTGTCAGTTTATACACCACAGTTCGTGCCTCCCATCCAGGGCCGGATTTATAAGGGGACAGAGGAGGGAAAATGCCCCGGATCCCCCTGCCAGAGTGCCCCTACCCCAATGAAGGACTTCCTTTATAACAAAATGTAATAGTGAAAAATTAGTTTAATTAATAAAAAGGAATTACAAATAGTGTGGGGGGGGGATCAGAAATTAGAAAGAAAGGGTACCCCCACCCCCTCTGCCTTTGAATAACTTGACTTAACTAATTCAGGTTAGCGTGAGTTTAGAGGTAAATGACCAGACCATGAGGTCAGAGGTGACCAGGTTGTGCATGCGTGTGTGTGTGTGTGTGTGCATGTGTATCTGTGTCTGTGTATGCAAGGTAGCTATTGTATGTATGGCTTTGATTGGCTATGTCGACCTCAGAAGGACCATTTCTGGTTAGTCTCATTGTAGAGGTCAATAACCAAGGAGTCAATTAGTGCTATGCAATGGTGTGGGGCAGTGGTGTCAGTGTTTTACACGTGTGTTGTTCACTGATGCTTGCGATATATCATCGTTATACCAACACTCTCATATGGGTGTGAAACATAGGTGGTGAATGTTGCAACGAGAAGAAGGCTGGAGGCAGTGGAGATGTCTTATCTGAGGATAATGTGTGGTGTGAATACAATGCAAAGAATTCGTAGTTTGGAAATTTGAAGGAGGTGCGGGATTACCAAAATTATTATCCAGAGGGCTGAGGAGGGGTTGTTGAGGTGGTTCAGACATGTAGAGAGGAAGAAACAAACTAGAATGGCTTTGAAAGTGTATAAATCTGTAGCGAAAGGAAGGCAGGGTAGGGGTCAGCTTAGGAAAGGTTGGAGGGAGGGAGCAAAGGAGGTTTTGTGTGCGAGGGGCTTGGTGTTCTAGGAAGCATACGTGAGGGTATTTGATAGGAGTGAATGGAGGCAAATAGTTTTCAATACTTGACGTGCTGTTGGAATGTGAGCAAAGTAACATTTATGAAGGGAGTCAAGGAGACTGGCAGGCCGGACTTGAGTCCTGGAGATGGGAAGTACAGTGTCTGCACTCTGAAGGAGGGGTGTTAATGTTGCAGTTTTATAACTGTTGTGTAAGCACCCCTCTGGCAAGACAGTGATGCAGTGAATGATGATGAAAGTTTTTCTTTTTTGGGCCACCCTGCTTTGGTGGGAGACGGCCTATGTGTTAATATAAATAATAAAAAAACTATAAATACTGTTGAAGACTGAGACACTTTTGCAACATATGGGAGTCTTCACTGAAGAAAGGTTTCACCACACAGCAGGTTCATCAGTCCAATACAAAGCAGGAAGGTGTAAGGAGAGAAGGAGTTTGCGGTAATCAGTCCCTCAGCCTGGAATCGATGTGTTCAGTTGGCTAGTGCAGGTGTCCGTTATAGAAGTATTTTGTTTTATATGCTGTTACATATACTGTAGCTTGATACATATAGTTCTTGTAATTATTTAAAGTTTTATTATCCCATAGTCTTTCCTCCTGGTACACTTAAAATAGTTCTCCTGGTAGGATGGCTAGGTAAAAGTCTACTAAAAAATTACTTATAATTGCCGGTATGTATATTGCAGTTTGTTATATATAGTTTTATAAATTGTTGTTTCAGTATCCCATAACAATCTTTCCTCCTGGTACACTTAAACATTTCTCCTGGTAGACTGGCTAGTGTAAAGATCTGTCATAGTTTGTGTAATAATTTGTTGCTGTTATAAAGGCAAAGAGGAAGCCTGTGTAAGAGGTGGGCTGTCAGTAAGGAAGATGAAGTAAGGGCTTTAGAGCAGTGATGATCTCGGAGGTAAATTCTTCGTGCCTGCTGGTAGACACGACAGTCTTATAGAATATGGTAAAAACTGGAATCTGTCAATTCTCAGAGTGGTACTGGGCGCCTCTCCATGAGGTACCCGTGAGTGAGACACAAGTGTCCGATATGAAGACGGGAAAGTATAGTCTCCCAACCATGACATCAGCACGAAGACTAGAATCCTAAACACGGCTTGATTGAATATTATTTGTTATGAATCAACTCAGACCAACATCTGAGGATTTAGAGCCATCTGTAAATTATAACGGCACGAGAATGAGACCTGAAGTGGTTAAGAAAAAGGGAGCAATTAGCAGCTGTCGGTATTTGAGCTTTCGAGCATAGCAGTGGGGAAGAACAGATTCGAACTCTCGGAACCTCCCGTGGGAAAAGGAGGGTAAGGTACTAGATGAACATAAAAAGGGGGCAATTGAAGAGTAGTCAAGTGAGAGTGAATACGAAGAAAAAATGAACAGAGTAAACAAGGGGTGGCTATCAAATAATGTATCTTTACTAACGTCCGTTTCCATCCTGTATGTAGAAAGATTGTGCATTGGGCAGATCGTTCAAAGATGGAACATTCGCCTTTGCATACAGGCTCTCGACAAGGGAAGAACAATCGTATTCCATGATGAATGGGATCAACTTTAGAAAGAGTTCCGGGAGAGGTCGCAGAATATATATGGTCGCCATAATCTAGTTTCGATAAAATTAGGGCTGAATGAAATCGAAGGAGAGTTCCACGATCTGCCCCCCATGAAAGATGAGCGAGGGTTTTATGAAGGTTCAACCGGCTATGGCAAGCTGCTTTCAGGGAGGTAATGCGAGGTTTCCAGGACAGCCGGAGAAGAGAAGACCGAGAAATTTGACCGCATCACGTTCAGCGATCTGGGAACCATACAGGTATAATGGAAAAGTAATCCGGTTCGATTTAGTACCAGAACATTTAAACCCATGAGTAGTGGCACAATTGGAAACACGGTCGACAGCATTCTGGACAGATGTTGCAACTATGTGACAGCACCTGCACACATTATAGCAAAGTCATCAACATAAAGTGATGACCAAGTATTAGATGGACGAACAGAGGCCAAATTCTTAATAGTAAAAAATAATAATGGTGATAAGGAGACATCTATGAGGAACAGCTTCAGCATGTATAAAGTCAAGGGAAAGTAAGTTATCAACCCAGACACGAAAATGTCTCAGACAAGAAGCTTTTAAGAAAAAATCAGCAGATTGCCTCGAAGACCTAAGGAATGAGCTCTGACCAAGATGTTATATCTCCAAGTTGTCTCAAATGCTTCTTCAAGATAAAAAAAAGACTGTAATAACCGAGTGGTTACTACCGAAGGCATTACGAACATAGGTATCTAAACAAAGTAAGGGTTCAATCGCGGAGCAGCTCTTACGAAATAAACTGACGAGTAGAAAGAGTATTATGTGTTTAAATACCACGATGAACATCTGTTTACTAGACGTTCCATCAACTTGCAAAGTGCACTAGTAAAAACAATGGGTCGATACCGGGAGGCATCGTGGCCTGAAGTACCCGGTTAGAGAAAAGGCAGAACAACGGCAATTTTCCATGGAGGAGGAAGAGCCCCATGCGACCAAACCAGATTGAAAAGGCGTAAGAGGACTACAAAGGATGAAGGGTGTTAATGCTGGAGCATACTGATATGAGCAGCATCAGGTCAAGTTACCGAAGATCAGCAAACGGAAAGAGTTGATTCAAGTTCTAGAATCATAAAAGGAACGTTATGAGACTTCTCTAGTAGAAGAAAAGTCTAAAGCCAGCAACTCTGGCAGACTTTGAAGAAAGAAAGAAGGGAAATAAATGGAGCCCCATGATAAATATGGACAAGATGATTTCTAATTCTGAGGCAACCTCAACGGGATTTGCAATGTTGACAGCAGCAACAGGAGAAGGGCTGGAGAGTACGTGCCAGTCATTTTCCGAGCATTTTTTCCCAAACTTCACTCTTAATAATTGTTAAAAGAAGAGGAAGTAACGGTAGAAGCATAATGAAGCCAGCAAATGCGTTTTGCTTCACGGATTACACATCGGGAAACCTGCCTCGCAAAGAGCTACTCTGTGGTCCTATTGTAACGAAATCAGCCCTACGTAGCAAGTTGCAATCGCACTGCATGAGCGCAAGTAGGAGACCACCAAGTCAAGCATTTCTGACAGTTCCTACTCAAGGTTAGAAAGATTGTATGCAAAACCGCGGTAAAACCGAAGTCAAAATGAGTTGTAATAGCTCATTAGGAGAGGACAAATGAGAAAGTTCCTCACTAATAACAGCTTGACGCTAGTACATAGTCCAATTCACTCGTTCAAACTGCCAACGTGGGCAACAAGGAGAGTGAGAATATGAATGGGAAGTGAGAAGGACAAGAAAATGATCGCTGTCATGTAAATCTGGGAGCACAGACCAGGTAAAATCGAGTGCAGTTGAAGAGGAACAAATTGAGAGATCTATGCAAGAAAGACTTCGAGTCTGAGAGTCAAAATGGGTGGGAGTACCTGTATTTAAATCATGGATGAGAAGAACTACGAAAGCCACAGTGAGAGCCCCTCCGTGGAAAGGTTTCTTTCTTCTTCTTCTTTTTATCTTTTCCGAATAAAGGGTTACGTGAAGGGGGTAGCTCATAGGAGGAATGAAAGGGATCGTATATCCCCCTCTGTGCCCATGAGAGTCCTCAGTGCAACCGGTAGTGCAGATGCAGAGTGCAACCCATGTGATACCCTACCCTTCACACCAGTAAACCTAAAATCTAGGATAGCCTCACATCCACCTCCCGTAACTGGCAGGCGACCTCCTCTTTACTCGAAGATCACCATAAACAGCCCTGTGACACTCCGGAGGGTGAAACGGAGCATCCCCAGATGAACCAGATTCCACAGCAACCAGTACTTACACCAAGTAGCCTCAACAGAATGTGACGGACAAGGAGGGATGGGAAAGGAGGAGGGATGGGAAAGGAGGAGGGATGGGAAGGATGTTGTAGGAAAGGGAGGAGCGGGGGGGGGGGTTAGGTTCGATAGGAGGACGAAGACCAGATGGTCGAATTCCTCAAACCAAAAGCCTCTTCACTGCAACAAGGGGCGCCACTTGAAGAGATATCTGAGGAAAAACTGATAAAAATTAACGTAATGAAACTCATGCGGTAATTTCTGAATGTTGCAACTGATTACCTTCACTCCTTCCATGATGAAAGATATGATATAGATTTGTTTTGTATATGTTTCAATTTACCATTTTTAATGAAGAAATTTGGAAATTAGTTTCCATACGATGACACATGAATGCCTCTTCTGATTCCCTTCAAATACTGAACTGAATTATCAACTTACGCCGCTCTCTGTACAACTGAAGTCACGTGCATTAAGACACAGGACACTGACGTTATGTATCTCACATCTTGCGGCCACCAAAATACATCTAGTAATTCTGATTTATTAACCAATTACCTGATATATAAAAGCTAATGCTGTTCCTTGAATGCTTTGCCTGTTTATTTTCTTACTTAATACTAGCTTCCTAACTTTACTAAGAATATTTGCCTCACAATTCTGTTAGTATTGTTATTTTAATCGGGTAAAAAAAATTAAAAGAAATCTTTAGGCTATAGATTTCGCGAGTCAGAAAAATATTAGAATTAGATAATGTAAGAAAAAGTAATTAAAGTGGTAGCGCGAGTTGTTAAAAATTACTCATTGTGTTTAATGGAGGAATGTAAGTTTTAGTTTGGTTTAACATTCTCAAGATAAGCGTTATTTTTTTTTATACCATTTGAACGGTGATTAAAATGAGTTAAGTCTAAAGAATATAGATGAGGTATGAACTCGGAACAGAGACTTATTATGGAGATAAAACGTATCATTTTCTTATCTTAAAATTCAATCAAGAGTTCAAAATTTAAGTAATATATTAATCACAATCTATACTCAAAACAAACGAAGGAAAAATTTGGAAGTAGATGTATAAGTATTTTTGCTAGAAATAGTGGTGAAACTTACTAGTGTTACCATAAATACAATAATAAAAGGGGTTCCTCTTACTTTACACTGTCCTCCTCCCTTTTCCTGCTTCCACCAGCGCGTCCTCAGGGCCTGGAGTTTACCTTCCTCTTGCAAGCTCAGTATTGCCCCCGTGATGGCATTCGTGAAGGGTGAACCTGTGTAAGGGATTTATGTATATAAAGAAACAACACGAGCGAAAGTCCAATATTACACGATATCAGTATGATTCCATGGATGCATTAATTTGTGTACTGCTCGTGAGACTGGTATCCAAACGGGTGGAGAGTGAAGTTAGTCCTGACTTGACCACTTCCCAAATGTGCCCGGCGTTAGGTGAAAAAACATCTAGTAACTTGGTGGCGTAGTGGTCTAGGGCGTCAACAGTTTAGCTAACTTCTCTGGAGGCTGACCCGACGTATCTCGTTCAAATCTCAACTGGTCACAGAATGTGCTTTCTTTAAAGCCGCTTTATATATATATATATATATATATATATATATATATATATATATATATATATATATATATATATATATATATATATATATATACAGTGGACCCTCGAATTTAGTCCTGCCTTTTCTGTATGCAAAACTATTGTTATTATCTATAAAATGTATATTTTGTTAATATTTCCCATGAGAAATAATGTATATCCAATTAAACCATTCCACACACCCAAAAATATTAACAAAAACACATTTTATAGAGAATAACGATAGTTTTACCATATCACGAGAGTAAGCAATGTTTGTAATGGAATTATGGGAACTTAGCAGTCGACCTTCCAACTTTAAGACTGAAGTTTTCTGGCAATGGTAACACTAAGTTTTCTAGCAATGGTAACACTAAGTTGTCTAGCAATGGTAACACTAAGTTGTCTAGCAATGGTAACACTAAGTTGTCTAGCAGTGGTAACACTAAGTTGTCTAGCAATGGTAACACTAAGTTGTCTAGCAATGGTAACACTAAGTTGTCTAGCAGTGGTAACACTAAGTTGTCTAGCAATGGTAACACTAAGTTGTCTAGCAGTGGTAACACTAAGTTGTCTAGCAATGGTAACACTAAGTTGTATAGCAATGGTAACACTAAGTTGTCTAGCAATGGTTACACTAAGTTGTCTAGCAGTGGTAACACTAAGTTGTCTAGCAATGGTAACACTAAGTTGTCTAGCAATGGTAACACTAAGTTGTCTAGCAGTGGTAACACTAAGTTGTCTAGCAGTGGTAACACTAAGTTGTCTAGCAATGGTAACACTAAGTTGTCTAGCAGTGGTAACACTAAGTTGTATAGCAATGGTAACACTAAGTTGTCTAGCAATGGTTACACTAAGTTGTCTAGCAATGGTAACACTAAGTTGTCTAGCAGTGGTAACACTAAGTTGTCTAGCAGTGGTAACACTAAGTTGTCTAGCAATGGTAACACTAAGTTGTCTAGCAGTGGTAACACTAAGTTGTCTAGCAATGGTAACACTAAGTTGTCTAGCAGTGGTAACACTAAGTTGTATAGCAATGGTAACACTAAGTTGTCTAGCAATGGTAACACTAAGTTGTCTAGCAGTGGTAACACTAAGTTGTCTAGCAATGGTAACACTAAGTTGTCTAGCAGTGGTAACACTAAGTTGTATAGCAATGGTAACACTAAGTTGTCTAGCAATGGTTACACTAAGTTGTCTAGCAATGGTAACACTAAGTTGTCTAGCAGTGGTAACACTAAGTTGTCTAGCAGTGGTAACACTAAGTTGTCTAGCAATGGTAACACTAAGTTGTCTAGCAGTGGTAACACTAAGTTGTCTAGCAATGGTAACACTAAGTTGTCTAGCAGTGGTAACACTAAGTTGTATAGCAATGGTAACACTAAGTTGTCTAGCAATGGTTACACTAAGTTGTCTAGCAATGGTAACACTAAGTTGTCTAGCAATGGTAACACTAAGTTGTCTAGCAATGGTAACACTAAGTTGTCTAGCAGTGGTAACACTAAGTTGTCTAGCAGTGGTAACACTAAGTTGTCTAGCAATGGTAACACTAAGTTGTCTAGCAATGGTAACACTAAGTTGTCCAGCAGTGGTAACAGTAAGTTGTCTAGCAATGGTAACACTAAGTTGTCCAGCAGTGGTAACACTAAGTTGTCTAGTAACTCTCAACGGGTGTGGTCATAACTACACATCCGTAGCAGCCTACGGATATACTTCCCCTACCACAAACTAGGGAAAATGGGGTCATTTACAATACCCAGGTAAGTCCTGCCATACCCACACCTAATTACGTTAGCTGCAGTTAATAGGTAAGGGTGAGATTTGACTGGAATTGCCAATAGCTCCCGCGATGTGCGGGTGATTCACCCACACTCAAGTATCACTACGCATTTCAGATGATAGTGAAATGCTGGATATATCATTATTGTTTTGTCTCTGCGCCGTCGTTCATTGAAAACTTAAAGACAATACAGTACAGTATCAGTAATGTACTGATACTGTACAGTCCATTCGTGTGTGTGTTCGAATGTCTGTTCCTATGTCCGAATGTTCGTAACTCGAATACTCGTAAGTAGGGTTGCGTCTGTACTTATCTAACCAGTTCTCCACAAATCCATTATTGGCACCTACCTGGAGGTAGCGCGATGCCGTAGCTCTTGGAGTCGAGTGGTCCCCCAACCTTAGTGAGGTCACAGTACCTCTCAGTGATATACTCTATACTGGAGGATTCCATCATGAACGCATACTGTCCATCACCCTTCTGAACCCTCTTCACGCCTTCTTCATTGGATTTCGTATAAACAGATGGAGTTTGAGACTCCATAAAACTAAACATTCGCTGGTAAGTTGGCATCTTGGAATTACTGGAAAGAAATGTTGTGCTAATGACCCATGCTAAGATGTGATGACCAAGCCTGAGTCAGGTTAACAGTTAATTTGTTAAGTTTAAATCCCATCCACGAAAGTGAGCCATTTGGGATGAAATTCATCGACTTACAATCAATAACACTCTTAATCCTATTATATAAACAGTTTATATACACACATGTCCATCTCTCAGTGCCTATAACTGCAAGAGAGAATTACATGATGAACATGTAGAGAGACTTATGTCTGAAGATTGAGACACTTATGAAACATATGGGAATCTTTATTAAGGAAATGTTTCGCCACACAGTGGCTTCATCAGTCCAATACAAAGCTGAAAAGTGAGGAGGAGTTTGAGGTAATCAGTCCCTCATCCTGGAATCGATGTGTTCAGTGAACAAATCGATTCCAAAGAATTCTTCGACCTTGTCCAACCTTTGGACCAAGATCTACTTCGACTAGTGGATGGTACCACTATGACCCCGCCTCCTCCTGCTTCACCTCACCTGACTACAGTATATAAGCCACGTCTACGGCCCTATGCTGTACATTCTACAAGATTGATGGACTGAACACATCGACTCCAGGCTGAGGGACTGATTACCTCAAACTCCTCCTCACCTTTCTGATTTGTATTGGACTGATGAAGCCACTGTGTGGCGAAACGTTTCCTGAATAAAGATTCCCATATATTTCATAAGTGTCTCAATCTTCAATTTGTCGGTTTTTTAAACCATTCATCACAGACTTATATTTGTGTGATCCAAGCGAGGCATCCTTCATTACACATAAGGGCCAAAGTAACTGTACTCCAAAACCTTAAAGAGGCACTGGAACTATAGCTCAACTCACTGAACAGAATCTCTTCATCAATGAATGTTGTCCAAAGTTGTTGTACTAAAATCCAGAACTGATGGGATGAGAAGTGTGAGGTAATCTGTCCCATTCATCTTATACCGACCGAGGAAGCCACTTGTTGGTGAAACGTCTCCACAATAACGATTCCGAAATGTTGCAAAAGTATCTAGTTCTTGAGTTCGTCGGTTTTCTAAACCATTTACATGTGTTAGACACAGCAACATTTTGCCTAACCTACAGTCATGACCTACTTAGACTAGTGGAATTTTACACTGGTGATTCTACCTCCTGCTGCTTCAATTTATCATGGTTGAAGGACTGACCTTCTCAAATTGCTTGTTCTTTAAAGCTGAGGGACTGATCACCTAATCAATATCTCTGTACTGTTTCTTCTGTTTACATTATTTACCTCTGTAGCCGACTGAACAAACCTGATGATCCGGCTAAGTGTTTCAACAATTAAGATAACCAACTTTCTAAACAGTTAGATTATAAAATAATTGAAACTACACATATAATTCAACAATATTTTACCTCTCATCAACACATAAGAATTTAAGAAAATTAACCAAGAGAGAGTTTTACGCGAAAAAATCCCAGGTGGAGCCGCCGTAGAGGGAGCCATATTTGATCCTGGTCTGTTTGGCCAGGTCCTCGGCCGACTCGATAGGCGACTCCATCCGTTCGACGGTGAGGAAGGCGGCCAAGTTGGCAGTGTACGAAGATATCATTATGAGAGTGAAGAACCACCAGATGCCGGCCACAACGCGGGTAGACACCGCCCTGAGTGAAGGTTAGAGACGGGAGTGGGAAGGACGAGGAATGCAAATGAAGGAATTACGGAAGTAATCAGTGTAATTTCACAAGAGTGCAAAAATAAACAAAGAAAATAAATTACAATGTTGAGGACAAAAAAAATAAAATGCATGATGGGAAAGAACAAAGTGATAGTGAAAGGCAGATTTCAAGTGAAAGATACACAGAGTTCCAGGCAAAACAGTACAGAAAACAGGATTATTTTGTCCAAGAATATTTTGTAACAAAATAGAAAATGGAGAATAATCCAAGAGATTTATAAAGTGTATTGATGGAAAGATTTTGATGTTAGAGGCGCCAGATATTACATAAAAACATAAGCGATAAATACGAAGTGACGGACAACAGAATATAACAGTAATTTAAAATAATGTAGAATATATGATAATGTAAATATATAGCATAGAAAATACAGAATTTATGAAACAATATAAAGGTTGTGGGAAGTAAGATAAGGGATGAAGGACCGTAGAAAGGAAGCAACAGAAAAATGATTAATAATTGTTCATCTCTTTTCTTTTCGCATAATGTTAATTACTCTCAGTATTTATTATACAGTATTGTTAATATGATACATATGTCAATAAATTTAAAATTATTAGTTTAATATTATAGCATATGATACAGTGAGAGATTAACTTTCAGAGGTTAGACAAGTTAGTGATCATTAAGCTAAAGCTTTAGCAATCATGGTACAATGTTCTAACATACAGCTATCATACAGCACTACAATCATGGTACAATGTTCTAACATACAGATATCATACAGCACTACAATCATGGTACATTGTTCTAACATACAGCTATCATACAGCACTACAATCATGGTACAATGTTCTAACATACAGCTATCATACAGCACTACAATCATGGTACAATGTTCTAACATACAGATATCATACAGCACTACAATCATGGTACATTGTTCTAACATACAGCTATCATACAGCACTACAATCATGGTACAATGTTCTAACATACAGCTATCATACAGCACTACAATCATGGTACAATGTTCTAACATACAGATATAATACAGCATTACAATCATGGAACATTGTTCTAACATACAGCTATCATACAGCACTACAATCATGGTACAATGTTCTAACATACAGATATCATACAGCACTACAATCATGGAACATTGTTCTAACATACAGATATCATACAGCACTACAATCATGGTACAATGTTCTAACATACAGCTATCATACAGCACTACAATCATGGAACATTGTTCTAACATACAGCTATCATACAGCACTACAATCATGGTACAATGTTCTAACATACAGATATCATACAGCACTACAATCATGGAACAATGTTCTAACATACAGATATCATACAGCACTACAATCATGGTACAATGTTCTAACATACAGATATCATACAGCACTACAATCACTAATAACATTAAATTGAAACAAGCCCTAACATCTAAGAAAACCACTTAGAAACGTTATAAGAACATAAGAGAGAAGGAACACTGCAGGAGGCCTACTAGCCCGTGCGAGGCAGGTCCATGTCACCCCCCCTTCGGCTTAGACCAATGACTCACCTAGTCAGATAACTTCCATTTAAGGATGGAGCACGGCACCAGACCCAGGAGCAAAAGCTAGTCAGGTCCAACTCACACCTACCCACACCCACTCATGTATTTATCTAACCTATTTTTAAAACTACACAACGTTTTAGCCTCAATAACTGTACTCGGGAGTTTGTTCCACTCATCCACAACTCTATTACCAAACCAGTGCTTTCCTATATCCTTCATGAATCTGAATTTTTCCAACTTGAAACCATTGCTGCGAGTCCCGTCATGGCTGGAAATTTTCAGCACGCTATTTACATCCCCTTTATTTATTCCTGTTTTCCATTTATACACCTCGATCATATCCTCCCTTAATTCTACGCCTTTCGAGAGAGTGCAGATTCAGGGCCCTCATTATTATTATTATAATCAAGGGGGAAGCGCTAAACCCGGAGGATTATACAGCGCCTGGGGGGGGATGTGGAAGGCATTCAGGCTTAATTCGGGGAACTGGAGCACAGATCCAATTCCCTAAATCAAGAGCCCCTCAGGGCCCTCAGTTTATCCTCACAGGGAAGATTTCTGATACATGGGATCATCTTTGTCATCCTCCTCTGTACGTTTTCCAGAGCATTTATATCCATTCTGTAATACGGTGACCAGAACTGAGCAGCATAGTCTAAATGAGGCCTAACCAAGGATATATAGAGTTGAAGAACAACCCGAGGACTTCTATTATTTATACTTCTAGATATGAAGCCAAGAATTCTGTTAGCTTTATTGCAAACACTAATGCACTGTTGTCTTGGTTTTAGATTACTGCTAACCAGAACTCCTAAATCCTTTTCGCAATCAGTAGAATTAAGATCTACATTATTTAGTTTATATGTGGCAGGGTTATTGTCCTGTCCAACGTATAGAACTTTGCATTTGTCAATATTAAACTGCATCTGCCACTTCTCCGACCATTGCATCAGTCTATTCGAATCATCCTGGAGTGCTCTAGTGTCCTCATTAGAATGAATTGGACGGCCTATTTTGGTGTCATCAGCAAATTTGCTTATGTCGCTATTTGTTCCCTCATCTATGTCGTTTATGTAAATTGTGAACAACAAGGGGCCCAACACTGACCCGTGCAGAACACCGCTTGTGACGTGCCCCCATTCTGATTTCTCCCAATTTATGCAAACACTATGCTGCCTATTTGTCAGCCATGCCTCTACCCAGGAAAAAAAAATTCTCCTCCTTTTCCGTGTGCCTGAAGTTTCCTCAATAGCCTCTGGTGTGGAACTCTATCGAAAGCCTTACTGAAGTCCATATACACAATATCATATTCATTACCATGATCTACCTCCTCAAACCTTAGTGAAAAAAGTAAATTCGTAAGACAGGAACGTCCCTTTGTAAAACCGTGTTGAGATTCATTAATCATTGATACTAGTTGTGGTAAGGGAGGAGATGATGGTGATAACAGAGGTGACAGTAGTGGTGGTATTACAGGTGGTAATAGTGTGGTGGTTGTAGAGGTGCTTTATGATATTGAGGATGGTGCTGATAGTGTGATACTGAATGTTGATGCTAGTGGTAGTAATGAAGGTGGTAGTGTTGATGCTAGTGTTAGTGTTGATGCTAGTGGTAGTAATGAAGGTGGTAGTGTTGATGTTAGTGGTAGTAATGAAGGTGGTAGTGTTGATGTTAGTGGTAGTAATGAAGGTGGTAGTGTTGATGTTAGTGTTAGTGTTGATGCTAGTGGTAATACCGAAGGTGGTAGTGTTGATGCTAGTGGTAATAACGAAGGTGGTAGTGTTGATGCTAGTGGTAGTAATGAAGGTGGTAGTGTTGATGTTAGTGATAATAATGAAGGTGGTAGTGTTGATGCTAGTGGTAGTAATGAAGGTGGTAGTGTTGATGTTAGTGATAATAATGAAGGTGGTAGTGTTGATGTTAGTGGTAATAATGAAGGTGGTAGTGTTGATGCTAGTGGTAGTAATGAAAGTGGTAGTGTTGATGCTAGTGGTAGTGTTGATGTTAGTGGTAATACTGAAGGTGGTAGTGTTGATGCTAGTGGTAGTAATGAAAGTGGTAGTGTTGATGCTAGTGGTAGTAATGAAAGTGGTAGTGTTGATGCTAGTGGTAGTGTTGATGCTAGTGGTAGTAATGAAGGTGGTAGTGTTGATGTTAGTGGTAGTAAGGAAAGTGGTAGTGTTGATGCTAGTGGTAGTAATGAAAGTGGTAGTGTTGATGCTAGTGGTAGTGTTGATACTAGTGGTAGTGTTGATGCTAGTGGTAGTAATGAAAGTGGTAGTGTTGATGCTAGTGGTAATAATGAAGGTGGTAGTGTTGATGTTAGTGGTAATAATGAAGGTGGTAGTGTTGATGTTAGTGATAATAATGAAGGTGGTAGTGTTGATGTTAGTGGTAATAATGAAGGTGGTAGTGTTGATGTTAGTGGTAATAATGAAGGTGGTAGTGTTGATGTTAGTGATAATAATGAAGGTGGTAGTGTTGATGTTAGTGGTAGTGTTGATGTTAGTGGTAATAATGAAGGTGGTAGTGTTGATGTTAGTGGCAGTAATGAAAGTGGTAGTGTTGATGTTAGTGGTAGTGTTGATGTTAGTGGTAATAATGAAGGTGGTAGTGTTGATGTTAGTGGTAGTAATGAAAGTGGTAGTGTTGATGCTAGTGGTAGTAATGAAAGTGGTAGTGTTGATGCTAGTGGTAGTAATGAAAGTGGTAGTGTTGATGCTAGTGGTAGTGTTGATGTTAGTGGTAATAATGAAGGTGGTAGTGTTGATGTTAGTGGTAATAATGAAGGTGGTAGTGTTGATGTTAGTGGTAGTAATGAAAGTGGTAGTGTTGATGTTAGTGGTAGTAATGAAAGTGGTAGTGTTGATGCTAGTGGTAGTAATGAAAGTGGTAGTGTTGATGCTAGTGGTAATAATGAAGGTGGTAGTGTTGATGTTAGTGGTAATAATGAAGGTGGTAGTGTTGATGTTAGTGATAATAATGAAGGTGGTAGTGTTGATGTTAGTGGTAGTGTTGATGTTAGTGGTAATAATGAAGGTGGTAGTGTTGATGTTAGTGGTAGTAATGAAAGTGGTAGTGTTGATGTTAGTGGTAGTGTTGATGTTAGTGGTAATAATGAAGGTGGTAGTGTTGATGTTAGTGGTAGTAATGAAAGTGGTAGTGTTGATGCTAGTGGTAGTAATGAAAGTGGTAGTGTTGATGCTAGTGGTAGTAATGAAAGTGGTAGTGTTGATGCTAGTGGTAGTGTTGATGTTAGTGGTAATAATGAAGGTGGTAGTGTTGATGTTAGTGGTAATAATGAAGGTGGTAGTGTTGATGTTAGTGGTAGTAATGAAAGTGGTAGTGTTGATGCTAGTGGTAGTAATGAAAGTGGTAGTGTTGATGTTAGTGGTAATAATGAAGGTGGTAGTGTTGATGCTAGTGGTAGTAATGAAAGTGGTAGTGTTGATGCTAGTGGTAGTGTTGATGCTAGTGGTAGTAATGAAGGTGGTAGTGTTGATGTTAGTGGTAGTAATGAAAGTGGTAGTGTTGATGCTAGTGGTAGTAATGAAAGTGGTAGTGTTGATGCTAGTGGTAGTGTTGATGCTAGTGGTAGTGTTGATGCTAGTGGTAGTAATGAAAGTGGTAGTGTTGATGCTAGTGGTAGTAATGAAAGTGGTAGTGTTGATGCTAGTGGTAAAAATGAAGGTGGTAGTGTTGATGTTAGTGGTAATAATGAAGGTGGTAGTGTTGATGTTAGTGATAATAATGAAGGTGGCAGTGTTGATGTTAGTGGTAGTGTTGATGTTAGTGGTAATAATGAAGGTGGTAGTGTTGATGTTAGTGGTAGTAATGAAAGTGGTAGTGTTGATGTTAGTGGTAATGTTGATGTTAGTGGTAATAATGAAGGTGGTAGTGTTGATGTTAGTGGTAGTAATGAAAGTGGTAGTGTTGATGCTAGTGGTAGTAATGAAAGTGGTAGTGTTGATGCTAGTGGTAGTAATGAAAGTGGTAGTGTTGATGCTAGTGGTAGTGTTGATGTTAGTGGTAATAATGAAGGTGGTAGTGTTGATGTTAGTGGTAATAATGAAGGTGGTAGTGTTGATGTTAGTGGTAGTAATGAAAGTGGTAGTGTTGATGTTAGTGGTAGTATTGAAAGTGGTAGTGTTGATGCTAGTGGTAGTAATGAAAGTGGTAGTGTTGATGTTAGTGGTAGTGTTGATGTTAGTGGTAGTGTTGATGTTAGTGGTAATAATGAAGGTGGTAGTGTTGATGCTAGTGGTAGTGTTGATGCTAGTGGTAATAATGAAGGTGGTAGTGTTGATGTTAGTGGTAATAATGAAGGTGGTAGTGTTGATGTTAGTGGTAATAATGAAGGTGGTAATGTTGATGTTAGTGGTAATAATGAAGGTGGTAGTGTTGATGTTAGTGGTAGTGTTGATGTTAGTGGTAATAATGAAGGTAGTGTTGATGTTAGTGGTAATAATGAAGGTGGTAGTGTTGATGTTAGTGGTAATAATGAAGGTGGTAGTGTTGATGTTAGTGGTAATAATGAAGGTGGTAATGTTGATGTTAGTGGTAATAATGAAGGTGGTAGTGTTGATGTTAGTGGAATAATGAAGGTGGTAGTGTTGATGTTAGTGGTAATAATGAAGGTGGTAGTGTTGATGTTAGTGGTAATAATGAAGGTGGTAGTGTTGATGTTAGTGGTAATAATGAAGGTGGTAGTGTTGATGTTAGTGGTAATAATGAAGGTGGTAGTGTTGATGCTAGTGGTAATAATGAAGGTGGTAGTGTTGATGCTAGTGGTAGTAATGAAGGTGGTAATGTTGATGTTAGTGGAAGTAATGAAGGTGGTAGTGTTGATGTTAGTGGTAATAATGAAGTGTTGATGCTAGTGGTAGTGTTACTGCTAGTGGTAGTGTTGATGTTAGTGGTAGTAATGAAGGTGGTAGTGTTACTGCTAGTGGTAGTGTTGATGCTAGTGTTAGTAACGAAGGTGGTAGTGTTACTGCTAGTGGTAGTGTTGATGCTAGTGGTAGTAACGAAGGTGGTAGTGTTACTGCTAGTGGTAGTAACGAAGGTGGTAGTGTTGATGCTAGTGGTAGTAACGAAGGTGGTAGTGTTGATGCTAGTGGTAGTGTTGATGCTAGTATTAGTGTTGATGCTAGTGGTAGTGTTGATGCTAGTGGTAGTAACGAAGGTGGTAGTGTTGATGCTAGTGGTAGTAACGAAGGTGGTAGTGTTGATGCTAGTGGTAGTAACGAAGGTGGTAGTGTTGATGCTAGTGGTAGTAACGAAGGTGGTAGTGTTGATGCTAGTGGTAGTGTTGATGCTAGTGGTAGTGTTGATGCTAGTGGTAGTAACGAAGGTGGTAGTGTTGATGCTAGTGGTAGTAACGAAGGTGGTAGTGTTGATGCTAGTGGTAGTGTTGATGCTAGTATTAGTGTTGATGCTAGTGGTAGTAACGATGGTGGTAGTGTTGATGCTAGTGGTAGTGTTGATGCTAGTGGTAGTAACGATGGTGGTAGTGTTGATGCTGGTGGTAGTAACGAAGGTGGTAGTGTTGATGCTAGTGGTAGTGTTGATGCTGGTGGTAGTAACGAAGGTGGTAGTGTTGATGCTAGTGGTAGTGTTGATGCTAGTGGCAGTGTTGATGCTAGTGGTAGTGTTGATGCTAGTGGTAGTAACGATGGTGGTAGTGTTGATGCTAGTGGTAGTAACGAAGGTGGTAGTGTTGATGCTAGTGGTAGTAACGAAGGTGGTAGTGTTGATGCTAGTGGTAGTGTTGATGCTAGTGGTAGTGTTGATGCTAGTGGTAGTAACGAAGGTGGTAGTGTTGATGCTAGTGGTAGTAACGAAGGTGGTAGTGTTGATGCTAGTGGTAGTGTTGATGCTAGTGGTAGTGTTGATGCTAGTTGTAGTAACGAAGGTGGTAGTGTTGATGCTAGTGGTAGTAACGAAGGTGGTAGTGTTGATGCTAGTGGTAGTGTTGATGCTAGTGGTAGTGTTGATGCTAGTGGTAGTGTTGATGCTAGTGGTAGTAACGAAGGTGGTAGTGTTGATGCTAGTGGTAGTAACGAAGGTGGTAGTGTTGATGCTAGTGGTAGTGTTGATGCTAGTGGTAGTAACGAAGGTGGTAGTGTTGATGCTAGTGGTAGTAACGAAGGTGGTAGTGTTGATGCTAGTGGTAGTGTTGATGCTAGTGGTAGTGTTGATGCTAGTGGTAGTAACGAAGGTGGTAGTGTTGATGCTAGTGGTAGTAACGAAGGTGGTAGTGTTGATGCTAGTGGTAGTGTTGATGCTAGTGGTAGTGTTGATGCTAGTGGTAGTAACGAAGGTGGTAGTGTTGATGCTAGTGGTAGTAACGAAGGTGGTAGTGTTGATGCTAGTGGTAGTATTGATGCTAGTGGTAGTGTTGATGCTAGTGGTAGTAACGAAGGTGGTAGTGTTGATGCTAGTGGTAGTAACGAAGGTGGTAGTGTTGATGCTAGTGGTAGTGTTGATGCTAGTGGTAGTGTTGATGCTAGTGGTAGTAACGAAGGTGGTAGTGTTGATGCTAGTGGTAGTAACGAAGGTGGTAGTGTTGATGCTAGTGGTAGTGTTGATGCTAGTGGTAGTGTTGATGCTAGTGGTAGTAACGAAGGTGGTAGTGTTGATGCTAGTGGTAGTAACGAAGGTGGTAGTGTTGATGCTAGTGGTAGTGTTGATGCTAGTGGTAGTGTTGATGCTAGTGGTAGTAACGAAGGTGGTAGTGTTGATGCTAGTGGTAGTGTTGATGCTAGTGGTAGTAACGAAGGTGGTAGTGTTGATGCTAGTGGTAGTAACGAAGGTGGTAGTGGTACTCGTGGTATATATACGTACATTAGACACTCATGTATGTAACAATATATACACACATAAAATACACACACCTAAATATTCATAAGTGTACATAAAGGATAACAGATGCACATGTATTAACAGATTCCTGCATACATACACACATGAATATATACACACAAAAATACATGAATAAATTCCTACACATATATAAACACACATGACAGTGCAAATGAGTAAATATTCGTTCTTAAATACGCTCACACAAACAACACACATACATATGTAGAAATATGCATGAATATGCATAAATACATATTTGTATATGTATGCATATTTATGTATATGTATACATATGTACAAATATGTATACATATACACATTCATATATATGAATATATACTTATTCATATACATTTGCATAAATACACATCTGCCCAAGTATACATAATACAAATTTAATACATAAATCCATATGTACTCACACAAATAAATACACACATGAACTCTATACATACAGAAGTTCCATATGTACATACATATGTATAAACTCTCGTTCGTACAAACACACACGTATACATAGATATACTTTATTGAAATGGAACGTTATGATCACCATCCAATATTTCCTTTGGGAGCACTGAGGTAGAGGAGGCTGGGCTGACGGAACACGGGGATACCTTTCTCGGATCTCACAGCGACCGAATTACATCTAGTTATTATTAATAATGGGGGCGATAAACCCATAGGAGTTACACAGCTTGCCTGGGAAAATGGGCGGCAATCAGGTTCGGTCCAGGGAAAAAGATCACAGTTCCAGTTCCTCAGATCAAGAGACCTTTACTGGCCTTAATCAACCTTATTTCAACGTTCTTGCCTCTAGTGACTAATAGTCAGGTGACTACCAGCGTCTAATAACTACTGCTACTTGCTTCTAGCGACCACCAACACCTAAAGACCACTAGCTTCTAGTGACCACTACGCTCTCGTTACCACTAGTAAAAAGGTCCTGTCTAGTCACCAGTGTCTAGTGACTACTAGCATCTAGGAACTGCTAGTGTCTAGTAACCACTAACGTCCAAGAAACACTAGTGTCTAGGTTTTCATTCACATGTGATGACCGGTGACTAGGTACCCTTTCGCATATAATTACCCCTAGCAACCATTAGCATATAGTAACCATTATCACTAAATTGACCACTCGCGTCTAATGACGCGAATAACCAATCACATCTGGTGACCACCAGTGTCTACTGATCATTATGGCCTAGTGACTATTAACGTCTATAGCAGACTACTGGATACTTGAAAATTAACTATTCTACAATTTCTTCCTACCAAGCACTCTGAGTTTAAGATTGACTTACTTAGGCTGCTGCTCTGTGCCTTGCTGTAGTAAACTTCCCATTGTGAACCAAAGAGAATTGAAGAGGTTAAACTGGTTTTCTTTGGTTTTCTTCTTATCTTGTTTACGTGGATAGGATGTGACCCATTCATAAGGACTTAATCTGTGAAGGAAGGACAAGTAATTGAATAAAATAATAATAGAGAGACAGAAGAAGGGAATATGTTTAAAATATTTTGTTAATAAGATGACATGACAACACATTCTGTGTGCCTCATTTAAATTAAATTTACATGGAAATTGGCTATTATGCATGCTGACACTGTGATGAGAAGACCAGGAGCTGATGCAAATGTCACAAGCCACAACCTGACAACCTGCTGACACTGTACATTGTTCCTGACAACCTGCTGACATGGCACTAGGTTTCAGACAACCTGCTGACATGGTACAATATTCCAGACAACCTACTGACAAGGTACAGTGTTCCAGACAACCTACTGACACGGAACCATGTTCCAGGCAACTTGTTGACACGGTACCATGTTCCAGACAACATGCTGACACGGTACAGTGTTCCAGACAACCTGCTGACACGGTACCATGTTCCAGACAACTTGCTGACACGGTACAGTGTTCCAGACAACCTGCTGACACGGTACCATGTTCCAGACAACCTGCTGACACAGTACCATGTTTCAGACAACCTGCTCTCACGGTACAGTGTTCCAGACAATCTGCTGACATGGTACGGTGTTCCAGACAACTTGCTGACACGGTACTATGTTCCAGAAAACCTGCTGACACGGTAACGTGTTTCAGACAACCTGCTGACACGGTACCATGCTCTAGACACCCTACTGACACGGTACAGTGTTCCAGACACTGTGTTGTGCCTTCAGGCAATACATACACACACACACACACACACACACACACACACACACACACACACACACACACACACACACACACACACACACACACACATGGAGCTATGAATCGACCCCTGCAAGCACAAATAGGCGAGTACACACTTTCACATATATTAAGTTCTTATATTATCAAATATTTTTGTTTATGTTATTGCTGTTAGAAAATAAACCGAAGATATTAGTCATATGTGTTTAGCGATATTTATAGTCAAGATGAATTACCCACAACACTTTGTTTTGGCAGATGTGAGAGTTTTGATTGGTTGTCCTGCACTGCTACGTACTTGTTCGTGCGTGGTTGTCCAGCACTGCTACGTACTTGTTGGTGTGTGGTTGTCCAGCACTGCTACGTCCTTGTTCGTGCGTGGTTGTCCAGCACTGCTACGTACTTGTTGGTGTGTGGTTGTCCAGCACTGCTACGTACTTGTTGGTGTGTGGTTGTCCAGCACTGCTACGTCCTTGTTCGTGCGTGGTTGTCCAGCACTGCTACGTACTTGTTGGTGTGTGGTTGTCCAGCACTGCTACGTACTTGTTGGTGTGTGGTTGTCCAGCACTGCTACGTCCTTGTTCGTGGGTGGTTGTCCAGCACTGCTACGTACTTGTTGGTGTGTGGTTGTCCAGCACTGCTACGTACTTGTTGGTGTGTGGTTGTCCAGCACTGCTACGTACTTGTTGGTGTGTGGTTGTCCAGCACTGCTACGTACTTGTTGGTGTGTGGTTGTCCAGCACTGCTACGTACTTGTTGGTGTGTGGTTGTCCAGCACTGCTACGTCCTTGTTGGTGTGTGGTTGTCCAGCACTGCTACGTCCTTGTTCGTGCGTGGTTGTCCAGCACTGCTACGTACTTGTTCGTGCGTGGTTGTCCAGCACTGCTACGTACTTGTTGGTGTGTGGTTGTCCAGCACTGCTACGTACTTGTTGGTGTGTGGTTGTCCAGCACTGCTACGTACTTGTTCGTGCGTGGTTGTCCAGCACTGCTACGTACTTGTTGGTGTGTGGTTGTCCAGCACTGCTACGTACTTGTTGGTGTGTGGTTGTCCAGCACTGCTACGTACTTGTTCGTGCGTGGTTGTCCAGCACTGCTACGTACTTGTTGGTGTGTGGTTGTCCAGCACTGCTACGTACTTGTTGGTGTGTGGTTGTCCAGCACTGCTACGTCCTTGTTCGTGCGTGGTTGTCCAGCACTGCTACGTCCTTGTTCGTGCGTGGTTGTCCAGCACTGCTACGTACTTGTTGGTATGTGGTTGTCCAGCACTGCTACGTACTTGTTGGTGTGTGGTTGTCCAGCACTGCTACGTACTTGTTGGTGTGTGGTTGTCCAGCACTGCTTCGTACTTGTTGGTGTGTGGTTGTCCAGCACTGCTACGTACTTGTTGGTGTGTGGTTGTCCAGCACTGCTACGTACTTGTTGGTGTGTGGTTGTCCAGCACTGCTACGTACTTGTTGGTGTGTGGTTGTCCAGCACTGCTACGTACTTGTTGGTGTGTGGTTGTCCAGCACTGCTACGTACTTGTTGGTGTGTGGTTGTCCAGCACTGCTACGTACTTGTTGGTGTGTGGTTGTCCAGCACTGCTACGTACTTGTTGGTGTGTGGTTGTCCAGCACTGCTACGTACTTATTGGTGTGTGGTTGTCCAGCACTGCTACGTACTTGTTGGTGTGTGGTTGTCCAGCACTGCTACGTACTTGTTGGTGTGTGGTTGTCCAGCACTGCTACGTACTTGTTCGTGCGTGGTTGTCCAGCACTGCTACGTACTTGTTGGTGTTAAATTAGACACATGTGCAACTCTTGGGTATCTTTATTGAGGAAACGATGTGGTCAGCCCATCAATCTATTCAAGATTGATGGACTGACCACATCGACTCAAGGCTGAGGGACTGATTACCTCATTCTCCTCCTGTTCTTCAAGTTTATCCTTTGTATGGACTGATGAAGTCACTGTGTGGCGAAACGTTTCCTCAATAAAGATACCCAAGAGTTGCACATGTGTCTAATTCAACAACATGTCGGTTCTTTGAACCATTCACCTACAGTACTTGTTGGTGTGTGGCAAGGTGCCAGTGAAGCTGACGTCATGCCTCCAGTACCTGCTTCGTTCTCTGTCTGCCTGGATGTCACTGTGGAACGACCTCTATTCTTCTCTCAGTCTGCTAGAACTCTGTTCTGCTCTGCTCTTGTTTCATAGACTCAGTTTTGTGGTACAGTATTATTTCCTTGCTTATTTGTAGGTGCCCCGTGGCCTGGTAGCTAAAGCTCTCGTTTCACACGGTGAGGGTCGGGTTCGATTCCCGGCGAGGGTAGAAATATTGGGCGTTTTTCTTTACACCAGTTGTCTATGTTCCCCATCAGTAAAATGGGTACTTGGCTGTTAGTGGACTGGTGTGGGTCGCATCCTGGGACAAAACTGACCTAATTTGCCCGACATGCACTGCAAAATAAGAGGCTTTCTATATAGTACTATGTCATTTATGTCAGCTAGGCCTGTACACCTTGTACATGTACTTATTATTATTATTATTATTATTATTATTATTATTATTATTATTTAGTCCTTGTCGATTTTGTCATTGTGTGGATGTGCATCGTGAGACAGTCAGGGTGATTCAGGTCCCAAGTCCAATTTATTTTTTCTGACTGGCATCTTCACACTGTCTGGATTTTGAAGCTGCTTATTTCAGATTCATCAATCTGTGAACTTTTACCTGTAATGGAGAATATGTTGATTGTCCCAAATTATGTCGTTTATTTCTCTCACTTCCTTGCCTGACACAATGCTGCGTGTTGCTGCGTATCGCTGTAATATTCATACAAGCTGTGTGTATAACCACAATGTTTGTAATAAGTTAATTTATTGACGGACTTGTTGGATTTTGAGGGTCACTTCCCATGGTGAGTCAATCACACTCTACACACACTGAATATTTATACTAGTACTCTCGGAGTACGATTTAGTACAGGAGCGTACCAGTTGGTACAGTTTATTACAGCAGACGTAATAGTGTAGATGTAATGCAGTGTGTTAAGGTCACTGTTTAAGTTAACGTACTGATATGTTTCTCATTTTTTGTACAGTCTTAAATCGATGTGTACAATCCATCAGTCATCATGGTCTTCTGATGGAGAGGCCCAGGATAGACCGAGAGGCTGGAAACTGATAGACAAGGACTCATTTGAAAGGTAAATGCACATATTACAGAAATATTAGGTATATTTCCTCAACTTCTGCGTATTCAGCGAGCGCAATAACCTGGAAGAAGTGGGAGACGCTGACTTGAAACATAGCTTACAGAATAAGGAATACAGGGATTATGATCGTGGGAAGAAGTGAACCCTGGGGAAGCCAGGAGCTACCTGGAGTTTACCTGGAGAGGGTTTCGGGGGTCAGCGCCCCCGCGGCTCGGTCTGAGACCAGGCCTCATAGTGGATCAGGGTCTGATCAACCATGCTGTTACTGCCGGTCGCACGCAAACTGACGTACGAACCACAGCCCGGTTGGTCAGGTACTGACTTTAGGTGTCTGTCCAGTGCCTTCTTGAAGACAGCCAGGGGTCTATTGGTAATCCCCCTTATGTATGCTGGGAGGCAACTGAACAGTCTTGGGCCCCGGACACTTATTGTGTTGTCTTTCAATGTACTCGTGGCGCCCCTGCTTTTCATCGGGGGAATGTTGCATCTCCTGCCGAGTCTTTTGCGTTCATAAGGAGTGATTTTCGTGTGTAGGTTTGGCACCAATCCCTCCAGGACCTTCCAAGTGTATATTATCCTGTATCTCTCTCGCCTCAGTTTCATTCCTTGTAAACACATGCATAATACACAATAAATATCACAAACACATGCTCACAGTAAATTTACACACACACACAACATTTTCCTCCAGGACTCATAGGTACATAGAGCTCTTTTTATAAGTTTTCTGACCTTGCTATAACAAAGAGGAGGAGAGAGATGCCAAGGTAAGCAGTAGCTGTGTACAACCACACGTCCAGCGACAGCGGTGACAGGAAGCTAAACACATTGGGGGGTTTCTTAGTTGGCTTCTGGTAGAGTATCGTTATGCCTGTAATGAGGAACAAGTTTTATACGGTTAGTTTAATGAGAGAAATCTGAGTGGGACACACACAGATTTCAGATTTAGTTCATTTAAGGAAGACTAATTTAAAATATCTCACATATGATAGTTTGATACGTAACTGGGATGTAATTGAGAGACTTGGGCAACATTTTGGACTCTTTATACGAGAAATATTTTGCTAATCAATGGCTTCTTCAGTCAAAAACAGAAGAATGGTGGAAGATGAGGAGCAGTTTGAGGTAATCAGTCCCTTAACCTTGAGTTGATGTGTTCACTCCGTCAAGACTGATGAAGTGAACACATCGTTTCAGAGACTAAGGGACTGATTACATCAAACTCCTTATCTTCCACCATTCTTCTCTGTTGTGGACTGAAGAAGTCACTGGTTGGCGAAAGTGTCTCAGTTACCAACAGGTGGGTTTGCTAAACCATTAAACAGCATCAGCTTCGTCTTCAAGAAGAAAGTGTTGGTGAAATGCTAAATATTAAGGAGTAACACAGCGCCTGGGGGAGAGGGAGTCAATGAGCCTCAGTCCAAACAAAGAGAAATCAGGGCTCTAATTTCTTAAATGAAGAGCTCGTCACCTGCAGCATGGAAATTCCCCTGTTGAGGAGTTAGCTTTTATATGATTGTTACAGCTATAATTATCTACGTAATGACATATGTGTTACGCGGCTTACGCTAATTCGCCGATGAGACGGCTGCTGCTACGGTCATCAGGGACATTAAACTTCTGTGGGAATCCTGCAATGACTTTAAATTATGGTAATGTCCTCGAGGATTTTTACCCGTATTGCGATTTTTTATTGACTAAGTAAACTGGTTTCGAGAAATCGCTTGAAGAGGCAGTTTATGGCTTTCGGATTTTAGAATAAAAAATCCTTCGTTAACAATTACAAAAACATTAGTGAGTAGATTCTTACTCCAATTTTTCTATTCTGAAGTTCATGCCCTGAAACATAGCTGGGTACATACATTCTCTTCTGAAGTTCATGCCCTGAAACATAGCTGGGTACATACATTCTCTTCTGAAGTTCATGCCCTGAAACATAGCTGGGTACATACATTCTCTTCTGAAGTTCATGCCCTGAAACATAGCTGGGTACATACATTCTCTTCTGAAGTTCATGCCCTGAAACATAGCTGGGTACATACATTCTCTTCTGAAGTTCATGCCCTGAAACATAGCTGGGTACATACATTCTCTTCTGAAGTTCATGCCCTGAAACATAGCTGGGTACATACATTCTCTTCTGAAGTTCATGCCCTGAAACATAGCTGGGTACATACATTCTCTTCTGAAGTTCATGCCCTGAAACATAGCTGGGTACATACATTCTTTTCTGAAGTTCATGCCCTGAAACATAGCTGGGTACATACATTCTCTTCTGAAGTTCATGCCCTGAAACATAGCTGGGTACATACATTCTCTTCTGAAGTTCATGCCCTGAAACATAGCTGGGTACATACATTCTCTTCTGAAGTTCATGCCCTGAAACATAGCTGGGTACATACATTCTCTTCTGAAGTTCATGCCCTGAAACATAGCTGGGTACATACATTCTCTTCTGAAGTTCATGCCCTGAAACATAGCTGGGTACATACATTCTTTTCTGAAGTTCATGCCCTGAAACATAGCTGGGTACATACATTCTCTTCTGAAGTTCATGCCCTGAAACATAGCTGGGTACATACATTCTCTTCTGAAGTTCATGCCCTGAAACATAGCTGGGTACATACATTCTCTTCTGAAGTTCATGCCCTGAAACATAGCTGGGTACATACATTCTCTTCTGAAGTTCATGCCCTGAAACATAGCTGGGTACATACATTCTCTTCTGAAGTTCATGCCCTGAAACATAGCTGGGTACATACATTCTCTTCTGAAGTTCATGCCCTGAAACATAGCTGGGTACATACATTCTCTTCTGAAGTTCATGCCCTGAAACATAGCTGGGTACATACATTCTCTTCTGAAGTTCATGCCCTGAAACATAGCTGGGTACATACATTCTCTTCTGAAGTTCATGCCCTGAAACATAGCTGGGTACATACATTCTCTTCTGAAGTTCATGCCCTGAAACATAGCTGGGTACATACATTCTCTTCTGAAGTTCATGCCCTGAAACATAGCTGGGTACATACATTCTTTTCTGAAGTTCATGCCCTGAAACATAGCTGGGTACATACATTCTCTTCTGAAGTTCATGCCCTGAAACATAGCTGGGTACATACATTCTCTTCTGAAGTTCATGCCCTGAAACATAGCTGGGTACATACATTCTCTTCTGAAGTTCATGCCCTGAAACATAGCTGGGTACACACACTCTTCTGAAGTTTATGTCCGGCAACATAGCTGGGTACATACACACTCTTCTGAAGTTTATGTCCGGCAACATAGCTGGGTACATACACACTCTTCTGAAGTTTATATCCGGCAACATAGCTGGGTACATACACACTCTTCTGAAGTTTATGTCCGGCAACATAGCTGGGTACATACACACTCTTCTGAAGTTTATGTCCGGCAACATAGCTGGGTACATACACACTCTTCTGAAGTTTATGTCCGGCAACATAGCTGGGTACACCGGCAACATAGCTGGGTACATTCTGAAGTTTATGTCCGGCAACATAGCTGGGTACATACACACTCTTCTGAAGTTTATGTCCGGCAACATAGCTGGGTACATACACTCTTCTGAAGTTTATGTCCGGCAACATAGCTGGGTACACACACTCTTCTGAAGTTTATGTCCGGCAACATAGCTGGGTACATACACACTCTTCTGAAGTTTATGTCCGGCAACATAGCTGGGTACATACACTCTTCTGAAGTTTATGTCCGGCAACATAGCTGGGTACACACACTCTTCTGAAGTTTATGTCCGGCAACATAGCTGGGTACATACACACTCTTCTGAAGTTTATGTCCGGCAACATAGCTGGGTACATACACTCTTCTGAAGTTTATGTCCGGCAACATAGCTGGGTACACACACTCTTCTGAAGTTTATGTCCGGCAACATAGCTGGGTACATACACACTCTTCTGAAGTTTATGTCCGGCAACATAGCTGGGTACATACACTCTTCTGAAGTTTATGTCCGGCAACATAGCTGGGTACATACACACTCTTCTGAAGTTTATGTCCGGCAACATAGCTGGGTACATACACTCTTCTGAAGTTTATGTCCGGCAACATAGCTGGGTACACACACTCTTCTGAAGTTTATGTCCGGCAACATAGCTGGGTACATACACACTCTTCTGAAGTTTATGTCCGGCAACATAGCTGGGTACATACACACTCTTCTGAAGTTTATGTCCGGCAACATAGCTGGGTACATACACACTCTTCTGAAGTTTATGTCCGGCAACATAGCTGGGTACACACACTCTTCTGAAGTTTATGTCCGGCAACATAGCTGGGTACATACACACTCTTCTGAAGTTTATGTCCGGCAACATAGCTGGGTACATACACTCTTCTGAAGTTTATGTCCGGCAACATAGCTGGGTACATACACACTCTTCTGAAGTTTATGTCCGGCAACATAGCTGGGTACATACACTCTTCTGAAGTTTATGTCCGGCAACATAGCTGGGTACACACACTCTTCTGAAGTTTATGTCCGGCAACATAGCTGGGTACATACACTCTTCTGAAGTTTATGTCCGGCAACATAGCTGGGTACATACACTCTTCTGAAGTTTATGTCCGGCAACATAGCTGGGTACATACACTCTTCTGAAGTTTATGTCCGGCAACATAGCTGGGTACATACACTCTTCTGAAGTTTATGTCCGGCAACATAGCTGGGTACATACACACTCTTCTGAAGTTTATGTCCGGCAACATAGCTGGGTACACACACTCTTCTGAAGTTTATGTCCGGCAACATAGCTGGGTACACACACTCTTCTGAAGTTTATGTCCGGCAACATAGCTGGGTACACACACTCTTCTGAAGTTTATGTCCGGCAACATAGCTGGGTACACACACTCTTCTGAAGTTTATGTCCGGCAACATAGCTGGGTACATACACTCTTCTGAAGTTTATGTCCGGCAACATAGCTGGGTACATACACACTCTTCTGAAGTTTATGTCCGGCAACATAGCTGGGTACATACACTCTTCTGAAGTTTATGTCCGGCAACATAGCTGGGTACATACACTCTTCTGAAGTTTATGTCCGGCAACATAGCTGGGTACACACACTCTTCTGAAGTTTATGTCCGGGAACATAGCTGGGTACATACACACTCTTCTGAAGTTTATGTCCGGCAACATAGCTGGGTACACACACTCTTCTGAAGTTTATGTCCGGCAACATAGCTGGGTACACACACTCTTCTGAAGTTTATGTCCGGCAACATAGCTGGGTACATACACACTCTTCTGAAGTTTATGTCCGGCAACATAGCTGGGTACATACACACTCTTCTGAAGTTTATGTCCGGCAACATAGCTGGGTACACACACTCTTCTGAAGTTTATGTCCGGCAACATAGCTGGGTACATACACACTCTTCTGAAGTTTATGTCCGGCAACATAGCTGGGTACACACACTCTTCTGAAGTTTATGTCCGGCAACATAGCTGGGTACACACACTCTTCTGAAGTTTATGTCCGGCAACATAGCTGGGTACATACACACTCTTCTGAAGTTTATGTCCGGCAACATAGCTGGGTACATACACACTCTTCTGAAGTTTATGTCCGGCAACATAGCTGGGTACATACACTCATGTCTCCCTTGTTCGAGTTCTTTCGTTTAAACACGCACATTTATTTGTTTTATTCAATAGCGATATTATTTTCAATATGCAATTAATTTTAAATTATCATTGAAAAATTACCACCAAACTACACATTTGTTTATTGTTTTTAAATCAAGCAATGTTTTCAAACTTTTTTTTTTTTTTTTTTATTATCACACCGGCCGATTCCCACCAAGGCAGGGTGGCCCGAAAAAGAAAAACTTTCACCATCATTCACTCCATCACTGTCTTGCCAGAAGGGTGCTTTACACTACAGTTTTTAAACTGCAACATTAACACCCCTCCTTCAGAGTGCAGGCACTGTACTTCCCATCTCCAGGACTCAAGTCCGGCCTGCCGGTTTCCCTGAACCCCTTCATAAATGTTACTTTGCTCACACTCCAACAGCACGTCAAGTATTAAAAACCATTTGTCTCCATTCACTCCTATCAAACACGCTCACGCATGCCTGCTGGAAGTCCAAGCCCCTCGCACACAAAACCTCCTTTACCCCCTCCCTCCAACCCTTCCTAGGCCGACCCCTACCCCGCCTTCCTTCCACTACAGACTGATACACTCTTGAAGTCATTCTGTTTCGCTCCATTCTCTCTACATGTCCGAACCACCTCAACAACCCTTCCTCAGCCCTCTGGACAACAGTTTTGGTAATCCCGCACCTCCTCCTAACTTCCAAACTACGAATTCTCTGCATTATATTCACACCACACATTGCCCTCAGACATGACATCTCCACTGCCTCCAGCCTTCTCCTTGCTGCAACATTCATCACCCACGCTTCACACCCATATAAGAGCGTTGGTAAAACTATACTCTCATACATTCCCCTCTTTGCCTCCAAGGACAAAGTTCTTTGTCTCCACAGACTCCTAAGTGCACCACTCACTCTTTTTCCCTCATCAATTCTATGATTCACCTCATCTTTCATAGACCCATCCGCTGACACGTCCACTCCCAAATATCTGAATACGTTCACCTCCTCCATACTCTCTCCCTCCAATCTGATATTCAATCTTTCATCACCTAATCTTTTTGTTATCCTCATAACCTTACTCTTTCCTGTATTCACCTTTAATTTTCTTCTTTTGCACACCCTACCAAATTCATCCACCAATCTCTGCAACTTCTCTTCAGAATCTCCCAAGAGCACAGTGTCATCAGCAAAGAGCAGCTGTGACAACTCCCACTTTGTGTATGATTCTTTATCTTTTAACTCCACGCCTCTTGCCAAGACCCTCGCATTTACTTCTCTTACAACCCCATCTATAAATATATTAAACAACCACGGTGACATCACACATCCTTGTCTAAGGCCTACTTTTACTGGGAAAAAATTTCCCTCTTTCCTACATACTCTAACTTGAGCCTCACTATCCTCGTAAAAACTCTTCACTGCTTTCAGTAACCTACCTCCTACACCATACACTTGCAACATCTGCCACATTGCCCCCCTATCCACCCTGTCATACGCCTTTTCCAAATCCATAAATGCCACAAAGACCTCTTTAGCCTTATATAAATACTGTTCAAACTTGTGGTATGAATATCTGGGTGGAGTTTGTGATTCCAGCATTGTTGTCGAACTGGTGATTTGAATTCTTTTGTCGAACAAAAGTCGAGGAAGAATGTGGGAATTTTAGCCCCATGGAACCTGCTTTGGGGTTAATTTACAAATATTTCGGTCACACAGTAGCTTTGGATTCGTCCCCTCAAGGAAGGTTCTTTGATGTTGGTGAGGGGCTCTTGATTTAGGGAATTGGATCTGTGCTCCAGTTCCCCGAATTAAGCCTGAATGCCTTCCACATCCCCCCCCAGGCGCTGTATAATCCTCCGGGTTTAGCGCTTCCCCCTTGATTATAATAATAATTTGGATTCGTCACAAGACTCTTCTTTGGTATCTGCAGTACCAACCTCCATAGGGACCACCAAATACACTTTAAATTATCAAATTAAAGTGTGGTGTTATTGGAAGGGGTATAATTTAGTTTATGGGATCATTTAATTAGCGAAATGTGATATTTATCACGTAGTTCTGGAGGTCACAATAAAACTGGGACTGACGGCAGTCACGTTGTTTTAGGGATATTGACTTATAACCCACAACACCGTCAATAAGATAATTAACACTATGTTTACCTGGTGAGTAGGTACCTGATGTGAGAGGTTTTCACAGTGTACAAATCACATTATAGGGAGAACGATGTATATTGAAAGTAAAAGAGAGGTGGTAAAGGAGTTTGAAATGTAGAGCCACTGATTGTAAAAGGATTTACAAAAAAATTATACATTATTTTGGTGATTAATAAAATGAGAAAATCTAGTGATGTAAAACAAAAAAATGGAGACATTAGATGTGAACGATAAGATACCAAATGATGAGAATATTATGATTAGTTGATAAATGTTGGTGAAGAATAATGGAAGTGATTTCGTACACTGCACGACAGGTATAAAATCTCGAACAGAAGAAGAGCCAAATGTGAGTTGGGGGGAGGTTTGTGATGTATTAGATAGAACAGAAGACGATAAAGCTGAGATGTAATTTTGGAGGGGTTGGTGTATGGGTTCTATATATGCATGGCAGAGAGGAGCCTAACATGGGACTGGTAGAGTACAAAGTTCCTTCGTATAAGGGGGAAAAAGGATACAACAGTGTATGAATTATGGGGAATAAACCTGTTGAGTACAGGATAAAACGTATGTAGATCATTCATGGGTGGATGGGGGGGGAGGTAACGGAAAAAAACTACAGCTCTACAGACGCAGTTTAATTAACTAATGGGTAATTTTTCTATATGACAATATTATTTTAACAAATGACCACGACAGCAAGATAGTTTAAGAAATTTCCAGTATATACTAAAAATCATTAGTTTTAAAGGTTTTTTTTTTAGATAGTTTTAGCAACTTATAGTTCTGAAGACGTCTGGTTTAAGACGCACTTCCTACACTGAAATCCTGACTGCGTGAATGGTGGAATTATTACTGAAAGAATTAAAGGAAAGACAGAAAGAAGGAGTGAAGAGGAATAAGAGTTTTAGGAAGCGTAGGTGTGAAAAATATTATTTATAAGTAAATAATATTTACATAAAGGCAAGTAATTTTTTGTTGTAGTTACGAATTAGGAGACGTCATACGATAGGGTTGAAAGGTTAGCAATCTGGTAGATGTTGGAAATGTGAAGAATAGTTGCTAGGCTATAGAAAAGAAGTTTTAAAATTGATAATAAAGCTCGGTTAGGGTATGAGGGACAGAGATTATTTGGTGGAATAAGCGGACCTTAGTGAGGGACGTATGATGTCACAATGTTTAACATAATTAAAGATGGGGTTGTTAGGGAAGTGAACGCTAGGGTACTGGCAACAGGTGTGTGAGTGAAAATGACTCACGAAATCGTAATGACACGATTGCAAACCATACCACGGGTGGGGGTAGAACCCGTGACGGTCTGGAGTTTTGAGACTCTCTGATCGCGGTTTCTATCCTCGCCCGTGGTATAGTTTGTGTGAGTGAAGGATGAATAATCTAATTTAACTGAGTTACAATAGCTGCTTTTTGCCTATGTCATGATTCTTTGGGGAGATTCTGAAGTTTCAAAAGATGGTAGACGAATTGGGGAGGGAATGTAAGAGTAGAAAAGCGCCAGGTGATGAGAGTATCAAAACGTCTAGTTAATGAGGGATTGAATATAACGTTGGACAGCAGGAGAATGAAGTGAATGTGTTCAGATAACTGGGAAGGGACGTGTTGGTGGATGGATCTTTTGAGGGATCAGATAAGTCAAATAATTGTCATAATGAAGGTCGTCGGTGAGGTGAACCATCTGTTAAGACAAAGAACTTTATGGTTTCGAAAAAGAGAAGCGACAAAAATGTTGTATAGGTGTGAATCATGAGTTTTAAACATTGCAGCGAGAAGGACGCTGAAGGAGGTGGATACATCATGCTTGAGGCAGTATGTGATGTGACTGTTAAGAGAGGTTGTTGAAGAGGCTTGCAAATTTAGAGAAGGGAAAAATAGGGTGACTAGTAGGGCATATAAATGAAGGGTAGAGCGTAGGAGGGGTAGTGTCCATCCTAAGAAAGATTGGAAGGAGAGGGGGATTAATGTAGTGCTGGCTTGGATATTTAACAGGAGTTTGTGAGCATGCTAGATAGGAGTGGAGTAAAGTGGTTTTTATGATTTTAGGGGCTGCTGGAACGTAAGCAGGGTAATATTTAAGAAGGGATTCAGTGAAACCGATTAACCAGGTTCGAGATCTGGAGGTGGAAAGTACACTGCACCTATGAAGGAGTCGTCTGAAATGTAATGTTAGCATGCTTCTAGTAAAGGTGAGAATATTTTCCACTTATTTGTATAACCCAAACTCAGTGGGAGATGGCCGGTGTTAAAAATATATAACCGAGGATGATGCTTCCCAGTTAGTACTAGAGGTGGAACTAATATATATATATATATATATATATATATATATATATATATATATATATATATATATATATATATTTATATATATATTTCAGGGAGAAGGCTTACAGCTTTTCATCTCATCCCCTGCATGCATCAGCCTTACTAGAGATTTTAACAATGCAAGGAATTCGCAAGAGCAGGCGAAATATACACAAACACTGATCTCTGGCTGAAGGAGACTCGAACCTACGAACCTTGGAACAAGGTACGCAGTGCTTTACCATTCTCACCACACTGGACCAATACCTTGGCGCCCAGCTTGTGCTAGACGTTAATCCAAGGAAGCCAGCTTTCTGAAAGCTGGCTGCCTTGGATTAACGTCTAGCGCAAGCTGGGCGCCAAGGTAGCCAGCTTTCAGAAAGCTGGCTTCCTTGGATTAACGTCTAGCGCAAGCTGGGAGCCAAGGTATTGGCCCAGTGTGGTGAGAATGATAAAATATATATATTTATAGTTCCTTTGTATAAAGGCAAAGGGGACAAAAGAGAGTGCAAAAATTATAGGGGGATAAATCTGTTGAGTATACCTGGTAAAGTGTATGGTAGAGTTATTATTGAAAGAATTAAGAGTAAGACGGAGAATAGGATAGCAGATGAACAAGGAGGCTTTAGGAAAGGTAGGGGGTGTGTGGACCAGGTGTTTACAGTGAAACATATAAGTGAACAGTATTTAGATAAGGCTAAAGAGGTCTTTGTGGCATTTATGGATTTGGAAAAGGCGTATGACAAGGTGGATAGGGGGGCAATGTGGCAGATGTTGCAGGTGTATGGTGTAGGAGGTTGGTTACTGAAAGCAGTGAAGAGTTTTTACGAGGATAGTGAGGCTCAAGTTAGAGTATGTAGGAAAGAGGGAAATTATTTCCCACTAAAAGTAGGCCTTAGACAAGGATGTGTGATGTCACCGTGGTTGTTTAATATATTTATAGATGGGGTTGTAAGAGAAGTAAATGCGAGGGTCTTGACAAGAGGCGTGGAGTTAAAAGATAAAGAATCACACATAAAGTGGGAGTTGTCACAGTTGCTCTTTGCTGATGACACTGTGCTCTTGGGAGATTCTGAAGAGAAGTTGCAGAGATTGGTGGATGAATTTGGTAGGGTGTGCAAAAGAAGAAAATTAAAAGTGAATACAGGAAAGAGTAAGGTTATGAGGATAACAAAAAGATTAGGTGATGAAAGATTGGATATCAGATTGGAGGGAGAGAGTATGGAGGAGGTGAATATATTCAGATATTTGGGAGTGGACGTGTCAGCGGATGGGTCTGTGAAAGATGAGGTGAATCATAGAATTGATGAGGGGAAAAGGGTGAGCGGTGCACTTAGGAGTCTGTGGAGACAAAGAACTTAGTCCTTGGAGGCAAATAGGGGAATGTATAAGAGTATAGTTTTACCAACGCTCTTATATGGGTGTGAAGCGTGGGTGATGAATGTTGCAGCGAGGAGAAGGCTGGAGGCAGTGGAGATGTCATGTCTGAGGGCAATGTGTGATGTGAATATAATGCAGAGAATTCGTAGTTTGGAAGTTAGGAGGAGGTGCGGGATTACCAAAACTGTTGTCCAGAGGGCTGAGGAAGGGTTGTTGAGGTGGTTCGGACATGTAGAGAGAATGGAGCGAAACAGAGTGACTTCACGAGTGTATCAGTCTGTAGTGGAAGGAAGGCGGGGTAGGGGTCGGCCTAGGAAAGGTTGGAGGGAGGGGGTAAAGGAGGTTTTTTATGCGAGGGGCTTGGACTTCCAGCAGGCATGCGTGAGCGTGTTTGATATGAGTGAATGGAGACAAATGGTTTTTAATACTTGACGTGCTGTTGGAGTGTGAGCAAAGTAACATTTATGAAGGGGTTCAGGGAAACCGGCAGGCCGGACTTGAGTCCTGGAGATGGGAAGTACAGTGCCTGCACTCTGAAGGAGGGGTGTTAATGTTGCAGTTTAAAAACTGTAGTGTAAAGCACCCTTCTGGCAAGACAGTGATGGAGTGAATGATGGTGAAAGTTTTTCTTTTTCGGGCCACCCTGCCTTGGTGGGAATCGGCCAGTGTGATAATAAAAATATATATATATAATATATATATATGTCATACCGGATACGTAAAACTTGGCATTTTGGCTTAAATAGCAACGCTCACCTTGCCCAGTTAGGCAAGCGAAAATTTGTGTATGCAATAATCTCGCAAAAATTGCTCGGAACCTAACGAAAAAAATATTTTTTTTTGCGTTTGGTTACTATTAAATTATTGTAAACTTATCTAAAATATATTTAGTTGAATCAGGTAAGTTTTCTGAGGTTTTTGTGGTACAAAATTATTAAATTTTACATTAACAATAATGAAAAAATGCATATTTAAATGTATAAGAAAATTTTTAGAAACGGCTTAATTTTAAATGAACTCTTGCTAGTTGACCAGTTTTACATATTCGGCACGACATATATATATATATATATATATATATATATATATATATATATATATATATATATATATATATATATATATATATATATATATATATATATGTCGTATCGAATAGGCAGAACTTGCGATCTTGGCTTAAATAGCAACGTTCATCTTGCCATATAGGACAAGTGAAAATTTGTGTATGCAATAATTTCGCCAAAATCATTCTGAACCTAACGAAAAAAAATATATTTCACTGTGTTTGTTTAGTATTAAATTATTGTAAACAAATCTAAAATATATTTAGTTGGGTTTGGCTAAAATAAATTGTTCTTGTTATAATAAGGTTAGGTAAGTTTTCTAAGATTCTATTGGTACAAAATTAAAAATTTTTACATTAACATTAATGAAAATTTTTTATCTTTAAACGTATAAGAGAAAATTTTAGAAAGGACTTAATTTTAAGTGAGTTCTTGCTAATTGACCAGTTTTACATATTCGGCACGATATATATATATATATATATATATATATATATATATATATATATATATATATATATATATATATATAGAAACAATCGCAGACAGGCGATCTTAACAATTCAAGACTTATATCTTTGAATCCACAGCAGGATTCGAACCTGCAACCTCAGCATCAAAGTATGCAGTACTTTATCCACAACGACAGACTCCAGGTAAATATGAGAGTACCAGGTGGAGCACCAGCTTTCTCAAAGTTATTTCATCAAATCTTGCTACGTGCAGCGAACAAAGAAAGAGATTTTAAAATGCTTAACAATTCGCAAAGAAGCAAATCCTGCATGTGGCAGGATTTGATGAAATAACTTTGAACAAACCTGATCCTCCGGGGAAACACTGTCTAGTTTCGGCGCCTAGCCTAGTCTAGTGCAGTGTAGTGTCCAACTTACAGTTTCCCGACACACACAATCACAGAGTGAGAGAGCAGACAGTAGGACTAGTGAAGGTTCAAGACACTTGCGGACGGAATTCAGTGTCCTCTCACTATAAAGAACCTTATGGCTAGGTTAACTCAAATTTTACTTTATAACCATAAGGGGAAAAAAAAGCTTACTATTCATGTGTCCGCTAACACATCCTATAAAAATATAGATCTGGAAAGGGCATCCTCCAGCAGGTTATCTTTGCCGGATATGTGGCGTATGAACAGGTTGTGAGGTTGCAACCTTAGAGTCCATCTCATTAGATTCATGTTCTTGTTCCTCAGTGAGCTGAGGAACGTCAGAGGATTGCGGTCACTGAAAACAGTGACCACATGCGACGTACTGGTGAGGATCATGTCAAAATACTCCAGCGCAAGTACCTGGCCCAGAGGCTTATTTTTAATAGCAGATTAGGCCCACTGATAGGCCTGGTACTTGGCTGAGTAGTACGCCACAGGCTTCAGACCGCCCTCACCGGATGTCTGGAATAACACTGTCCCAACCCCCGAATCACAAGTATCAATCTATAATACAAAGAGTTTTTGAAAATCGGTAGATAAAAGGATGGGTGCAGCGCATGACAAACATTTAACATGGTTAAACTTTTTTTAATAGTTTGGGGCCCAGCAAAGTTTATTCGTGTGACTGATAAGTGATGTTACGGGTGGCAACCATATCTGCAAAGTTTTTATAGAAACTTCTATAGAATCCTTTTCATTTCCAAGAGCCTTTGCAGGGACTTTTAATCCTGAGAAATGGGATAATTTTTACTTGCCAACACTGGCAAATTTAAGGGTTATTTTGAAACTACCTACTTCAGGACCTGAAACAGTATTAGTAGATTGGGAAAAAAAATAATTTACTCATTACTGAAAGGTTCTGAATCTCTGAAGAGGGATTCAAGACGGAACACATGTTGATCCCAAGTATCAAGAACTACATTTATATCGTCCAGATAAGCTGTAGTGCCTTCAAGACCTTTAATAGCTTGATGGATCAATTATTGGAATGTGACAGGCGAATTCCTCATTCTGAATGGGGTGACAGTATATTCATAATGACCTGCAATGTAGCCAGATATCTCCTTCGTTTTATCTGTTAAAGATATATGGTACTAACTATTACAGAGGTACACAATACAGTACAGAGTATTAAGGAGATCTAGATTGGAAACAAAATGGGCCTTACCCAAGAAGTCCACTATATCGTCCAAACATGGAAGAAGGTAAGCATCGGTTAATGTGACCTCATTCACCTTATGGTAATCAAAAGACATATGGAATACTCCATGGACTGGATGATCCCCCACCAATCCAAGTTCTAACAGAAATGCAACTTCCTGCTGAAGTTTTTTTTTCAGGATTAGCTCTGTAACGAAAGCTTAATGGGTTTAGCAGTTCCTATGTCCATGTTATGATAACCCAAGTTACAATATTTTTGGAACTTCCAAAAAATGTCACGATAGGTGGTTTGCACAAGGGTAGTTAGTAAGAGATAAGATAAGATTTCGTTCGGATTTTTAACCCCGGAGGGTTAGCCACCCAGGATAACCCAAAAAAGTCAGTGCGTTATCGAGGACTGTCTAACTTATTTCCATTGGGGTCCTTAATCTTGTCCCCCAGGATGCGACCCACACCAGTCGACTAACACCCAGGTACCTATTTGCTGCTAGGTGAACAGGACACCAGGTGTAAGGAAACGTGTCGAAATATTTCCGCCCGCCGGGAATCGAACCCGGGCCCTCCGTGTGTGAAGCGACAGCTGTAGCCACCACCACCATTTACCTAAACTTCAAATGAATTTTCAGAATTTTTTTCCGATTTTTCTAATTTTTTTTTCTATTTTTCTTTGTAATACACTAAATTTACATTTGGCATCAACACACAGGAGGCAAAGAGGGGAATGTATGAGAGTATAGTTTTACCAACGCTCTTATATGGGTGTGAAGCATGGGTGATGAATGTTGCAGCGAGGTGAAGGCTGGAGGCAGTGGAGATGTCATGTCTGAGGGCAATGTGTGGTGTGAATATAATGCAGAGAATTCGTAGTTTGGAAGTTAGGAGGAGGTGCGGGATTACCAAAACTGTTGTCCAGAGGGCTGAGGAAGGGTTGTTGAGGTGGTTCGGACATGTAGAGAGAATGGAGCGAAACAGAATGACTTCAAGAGTGTATCAGTCTGTAGTGGAAGGAAGGCGGGGTAGGGGTCGGCCTAGGAAGGGTTGGAGGGAGGGGGTAAAGGAGGTTTTGTGTGCGAGGGGCTTGGACTTCCAGCAGGCATGCGTGAGCGTGTTTGATAGGAGTGAATGGAGACAAATGGTTTTTAATACTTGACGTGCTGTTGGAGTGTGAGCAAAGTAACATTTATGAAGGGGTTCAGGGAAACCGGCAGGCCGGACTTGAGTCCTGGAGATGGGAAGTACAGTGCCTGCACTCTGAAGGAGGGGTGTTAATGTTGCAGTTTAAAAACTGTAGTGTAAAGCACCCTTCTGGTAAGACAGTGATGGAGTGAATGATGGTGAAAGTTTTTCTTTTTCGGGCCACCCTGCCTTGGTGGGAATCGGCCAGTGTGATAATAATAAAAAAAAAACACAGGAGGGGGCCAACGCCCCCGCGGCCCGGTCTATGGCCAAGCCTCATGGCAGATCAGGGCCTGATCAACCAGGCTGTTAAGAGTGCCAGGGAAAAAAATTGCCTAGGCGTCAATCTGTTCACGGGAGTCCCGGCAATAAAATGTTTTGCACAAACGCTATCATTAGTAATATATTTTATCTGCCTATCACATTTATTCCAGAATATCACATAAGATAAATAAGATAATAATAATAATAATAATAATAATAATAATAATAATAATAATAATATCTTTATTTTACTACAAGTACATGTACAAGGTATACAGTCCTAGCTGACAACAATGACATACTACTATATAGAAACTCCCTTGTTATGCTCCGCATTTCGGGCAAATTAGGTCAGTGTCCCAGGATGCGACCCACACCAGTCGACTAACACCCAGGTACCCATTTTTACTGATGGGAAACATAGACAACAGGTGGAAAGAAACACGTCCAATGTTTCTACTCTGGCTGGGAATCGAACCCAGGCCCTCGCCGTGTGAAGCGAGAGCGTTAACCACCAGGCCACCAGAGCACCATAATGAAAACGACCAAATTAATGATTGACATATTATCCATAAGGGTGGTATGGGTGGGTGGGTGGCGTTCCCATCAAGTATCTGATCATGAAGATTAATTACCTAAATCATACCACGGGCGGGGTTAGAACCCGCGATCAGAGAGTTTCAAAACTCCAGACCGTCGTGTTAGCCACTGATTAAGGTTAATGACGTTCTCCTTCTTGCACCTCTGGTCTCCAACCAAAGAAAACGGTGTAATTTACAGGGAAAATTATAAGAAAATACTTATATCAAATGGGAAGACAAAAAGTAGCACTATTTCTCGACTTTTTTTTTTCAGATAGTCGGTTACGCGCGAGTTTACCCCATTTTCTCGAGTTTACCCCATTAATAATGATTAGATTGACAGGATTTTTACAAGAACATAAAACAAAAATGTGTTTCAATATTTTATGAAGTAACTTTTGGAATATCTCAAATATTTATTTTTGTGTTGGGTAAAAGGCAGAAATTTTGGTAAATGTCAAAAACTTACCTAAAGTATTTTTTAGGAGGCATGAAGATAAGGTATATTACATTATTTTTTGGCAGCATAACGTACCGTCATGCTGCCATTTTCCATTTGTTTATTGGCCGATTTTATTGAAATATCGTCAAAAATCATTAAATGTATACTTCTGAATGTACACCAAAAATGAACGAAATCGGTCGATAAATAATAAAAAAAATTATGGATAACCTGTGCCTTAGGTGGATCAAAAAATCGTTTAATTTGATTAGTGTGATAAACTTTACCTGCACTGCGTTTATAAAGCGCCACCACCACGTAGTTTAAATCAGAATTTTCCTTTATTACCTTCACTGATTCCATAAACCTTGCTTTCAAGGTGTGACCAGGCACAAGTTCCTGGACCAGCACCTTCGTCTCCAGGAGAGATATTTAGAAGTTTTGTCATACCTCTGTTTCATGTAGTTTTGATCAGATTTTAAGTTGGCCTTAAGAAGCTGACGGGTCACATGCAACCTCGATGAGAGATCGTAGGGTGTTGTTCAAGCCTCTTTTCCCATCCATCCTTCCTGAAGTGCGTGTAGGGGACCTCTCACATTGTGCCCAAAAATCAGCTCAAAGGGACTGTACCCCGTTGATTCATGTACAGTTTCTTGCATTGTGATTGCAACAGGGAAAGTGATTCCTCCCAGTCTGTACACAAATGCATGTAATGCGTACGTATCATAGTTTTAGGGGTTTGGTAAAACCGTTCGAAGAGCCCTTGGGATTGAGGATGATAGTTTGTGAACAATTTTTGATTAGTTCCTGTGTTAAAGCGGCGCTGCCACTCTGCCAAGGTCACTCTGGACAGAGTGGAAATGCGATAGTGGGAAATAAAATTAATGAGAGCCTTAATTAAGAATGGCCTTGGTGTTCATACATAGGAACTACCTTGGGATACTTAGTAGTTTTATCCAAAATGCTAAATAGATACTGGTTCCTGACTTGGCTTTTGGCAATGGTCCCAAATGGCTCTACAGCTGCGGGTTTGGGATGAAGTGGTGCGGGTCTAATATAGTGTCCTGGTTTATCCACTTTCTGACACTCAAAACAGGAACGGATGTAACTATGCTAATAAAAATTTTGTAAGATCCTGTAAAGAGTTTTAGTGACATCCTTATGTCCTAAGAAAGCTATTATCAGAACCTGAGTTCTGAACTTTTTAGGAATTACCATTATCTTATTTTAAACTTCATCCTACCTCTTTACCGGAAGGTTGTGTTTAATTTCATATTTGGCAAGATGGTATAAACCTTGGTAATAAATACCGACAAGTTGGTTTAGAAAGACACGTAAGCAAACACTATAACATATTTAGAAGTGATCAAGGTCCCAGGACCGAAACGTTTTCTAATAAATATGTTATAGTGTTTGCTTACGTGTCTTTCTAAACCAATTTCATATTTAAACAGGTGATCTGAATTGGATACGCTCAAGGTAGCTTTAAAAAGCTGAGGCTAAAGAAGGAACCCATCATTGCTTTTCCCGAAAGGACAATTCCTCGGGCATGGAAACAGAAATGTCTGACAGTCCTGTGATCCCTTAATAGAAAGGTTTGATCACGGACTTTTCACTGGATTTATGAGACCCTGTTCAGTTTTCAATCCCTAGATTGTAGTTCCATTGGACATTACCCAAGTTATGGCCAACATCGGAGATGTTTCGGTGATTACAATGGGCTTGGGACAACACCTAGAATTTAGGATATTATTGCCATGCAATAATATAGCATCTTTCATAGGAAATCCCCCAGGCACATCAAAGGTTAAATACCCCGTATAATTCTTATTGGTAATAAAGATTCTATGCAAAGGAACAGAAAATACAGCTTCACCATGAGCTTCTAATACTGAGAAGTTTAAATGAGGTTTCCTCAGAAATTGGAAGTACTCCCTCTTGTAAGAGGGAGCAATAATTCTCGGAATCCCTGAAGGTGGATACTTCAAGGGGACTTTCATGCTCTTTAAGGGAGACTTGTCTGTGACGTGAAAGGGTGTCATGCAGGCATCTATTTCCTGCTGATTTGTTTGAGCAGGAATGACAGCTATTTTTCCTAATGGTAGAGGCCTATTTGACTTACCACTAGCCTCTGGGTTAGCTAACTTGGGGCAAGTAGCCTATTTATGTGACCAGGTTTACGACAGTAGATGGGTTTGGTACTCTTGCCCCTGCTTCATGCTGACTTTGAGGTAGTCGTCGTTGTTCATCTCAAGCCTCCCTCTTTGTAATCCAATCAGAGGACTATCCACGACGATCTCTGTCCATACCAAGTTGCTGGGAAGAAAGCTACAGGACGGCTCGGACAAGGAGCGGTTGGCAAGCCTAGCCGCCCCTAATGCAGTTGCCAATGAATGAACCGAACCGAACCTCTGATCCAACTGACACAAAAAATGTAGTCAGCACCATTTGCAATATCTCAGTAAAATCAGTGACACCAGTGGCTTTGTACCATTTTGTGAACATTTTAGATTGCCCATGAACAAAGTACACATAGGACTGACCCAACTGCTGCGTGTTCAGTTTATATTCTCGCCTATACTTGGAGGAAATGCACTGATATGTGCGGAATACAGCTGCTTTCACAGCTTCGTAATTAACGAATTCATCATTCAATGCAGCTGTAAAATCCTATGCTTTTCCGTATAATAATGTATGCACGAGTGCTGCCCAATGTTCGAATGGCCATCGCAACGCTCGATCCTGATTTTCAAAAGACTAGAACAAATTCTCAGTCTCAGAATCAGACAACCATGATACTAGCCACAAGGATTTTTAAACACTGAAATTGTCAACCACAGAACGTTGGAATTGCCTCTCCTTCTCTCTGTCAAACTCCTTAGCAAATGCATGTTGCTGTCTGGCCTCCTCAAGGGTGAGTTTAACCAACTCGAGTGCTAAGGAAGCTGATTTCCCAGAGATAATCTCGACCCAAAACCCGTTTTCTCAAATGACTATTGGTCCAGTTGCTTAGGAATTTGCCCTCCTGCATTTTGAAGGAGCCGTAGCGGTCATCAGCGATTAATAGTTCGGAAACCTCAGTTTGGTACGCCATGTTACCTGAGTCAACCTGAAGCTGTGCATCAGTTAGAGTTCGTTGATTCTCTATACTAATCGCTTAGCAGTTCGCCAGCAGCGCTGTATAGACTGAACATACTTTACATGGTATATTCAGTCACCAGTCGCCTAACCCGTGTTGATCGCATAACTATAACAAAACGCTGTTTGCAATGTGTTCAACGCAACACGAAACAATAGCAGGGAACGACTTACTGGATGCAATGCAATACTGAAGGCAGGCCCGTAGAGACAATGCGATGACAAACTTGAGGATGTTAACCTGCGACTTTCGTCAGTGCTACAACAGCTGTTGTTCTGCAAGGCTATTACTACAGGTGCACTTTGTGAATGTGGTTTTGCTAAATTCTCTCATTCATTTCATGATTACTGCTGAAATTTACGGTGGATGTTACACCTAGGAAGTGTGCAAGTAATGTAACTCTTAGTAAACATGATGATTTGATTATCAAACAGATCGCCTAAAATTTGAGCCTAGCAAAGTCAACTGTTGGTCGGATTTTGAAGAGAGTTGACGACACTGGCGATTGTGGAGCGCTGCGTCGAGGAAGATATAAATAAAAATGCAAGTAAACTCCTCACGGTTATCATAAGAAACAGTGTGAATGATCCCAAGAAAATCAGAAAAGATCTACAAAGAGATTTGGTTTCAGATAGCGTAAATGTTGATTCTTCAACTCTTCAACGAAGGCTCCTTGAAGTTGGCAGAATTTCTAGAAAGCTGGTAAACAATTATTGATTGCTGCTTCGAAGGAAAAGCGGCTGCGACGGGCAGATTAATAATAGATTAATGGAGACAAGTCATATTTTGAGATGAGGCGTGTTTTGAAGTACATGCGTACAGAACACTGGATGTGAGCCGGAGCAAAAGCGAACCTCTTCAGAATGGACACATTCAGCAAGCGCCAAAACACCCAAGATGTTTTGTGGAAGTTTACTGCTAAAGGCTATAGACGGTTTCTTACTGTTGAGGAAACGATGATCAGTGAGAAATACAAGGCAATCCTGGCAACCTATTTTCTTCCTTGTAGATGAATGGTTCAAAGAACCAACACGTTGTTAAATTAGACACATGTGCAACTCTTGTGTATCTTTATTGAGGAAACGTTTCGCCACACAGTGGCTTCATCAGTCCATACAAAGGATAAACCTTGAGTCGATGTGGTCAGTCCATCAATCTTGAACAGAATATGAGCGGAGAAGCAGCTTATAAACCGTAGGCAGGAGAGGTGCAGCTGTCGTAGGTGGTGTCACATTTGTCCAATTGGAAGTAGGTCGTGCCCAAGGGTTAGGCAAGCGAAGAATTCCCTCATTCTCCTCCTGTTCTTCAAGTTTATCCTTTGTATGGACTGATGAAGCCACTGTGTGGCGAAACGTTTCCTCAATAAAGATACACAAGAGTTGCACATGTGTCTAATTTAACAACTATTTTCTTCCTGTTTTGAACAGACTTTCCTGATGGAGAAGGCATTTTCCAGCAGAATCTTCATCCCTGCCACATTTCCAGTAAAATGCTGACATTCTTCGATGAGAGTTGGCTAACAAACCTGGAAATTCTCCTGACCTCAACCCAATTGAGAATTTATTGACAATAAGCAAACGCAATATCGCGAAGCAGGATGTTCAACTGTGGAGAAGCTAATTGTTGCTGTTACTAGGACCTGGTACCAGGACGAAGAACTTACCAAACTGTGTTTCAACATTGGTCGATTCTATACCAATATATTATTGCAATTTTTTTTCAAATAAATCTCTTATTTCTTATTTCATCACTGTCCCAATTATAATGCATACTACTGTACCTCTATCTCTCGTTAAATATATATATATATATATATATATATATATATATATATATATATATATATATATATATATATATATATATATATATATATATATATATATATATATATATATATATATATATATTAATATATATATATATATATATATATATATATATATATATATATATATATATATATATATATATATTAATATATATATATATATATATATATATATATATATATATATATATATATATATATATATATATTAATATATATATATATATATATATATATATATATATATATATATATATATATATATATATATATATATATATATATATTCTTTTTTTTCAATAAGCCGGCCGTCTCCCACCAAGGTAGGGTGACCCAAAGAGAGAGAAAATCCCCAGAAAGAAAATACTTTCATAATCATTCAACACTTTCACCTCACTCACACTTAATCACTGTTTTTGAAGAGGTGCCCAGAATAAAACAGTTTAGAAGTAAATACGTATAAAAATACTCAATATATCTCTCCAAACTGCCAATATCCCAAACCGCTACTTTAGAGTGCAGGCATTGTACTTCCCATTTCCAGGACTCAAGTCCGGTTATATAAAATAACCGGTTTCCCTGAATTACTTCACTAAATATTACCCTGCTCACACTCCAACAGCTCGTCAGGTCCCAAATACCATTTGTCTCCTAACACACTCACGCACGCTTGCTGGAAGTCCCAATCCCTCGCCCACAGCACCTCTTTTACCCCCTCCCTCCAACCTTTTCGAGGACGACCCCTACCCCGCCTTCCTACCCCTACAGATTTATACGCTCTCCATGTCATTCTACTTTGATCCATTCTCTCTAAATGACCAAACCACCTCAACAAACCCTCTTCAGCCCTGACTAATACTTTTATTACCTCCACACCTTCTCCTAATTTCCACACTCCGAATTTTCTGCATAATATTTACACCACACATTGCCCTTAGACAGGACATCTCCACTGCCTCCAACCGCCTCCTCCCTGCAACATTTACAACCCAAGCTTCACACCCATATAAGAGTTGTTACTTCTATACTTTCATACATTCCCTTCTTTGCCTCCATAGATAACATTTTTTGCCTCCACATATACCTCAATGCACCACTCACCTTTTTTCCCTCATCAATTCCATGATTAACCTCATCCTTCATAAATCCATCCGCCGACACGTCAACTCCCAAGTATCTGAAAACATTCACTTCTTCCATACTCCTCCTCCCCAATTTGATATCCAATTTTTCTTTATCTAAATAATTTGATACTCTCATCACCTTACTCTTTTCTATGTTCACTTTCAACTTTCTACCTGTACACACATTCCCAAATTCGTCCACTAACTTTTGCAATCTTTCTTTAGAATCTCCCATAAGCACAGTATCATCAGCAAAAAGTAACTGTGTCACTTCCCATTTTGTATTTGATTCCCCATAATTTAATCCCACCCCTCTCCCGGACACCCTAGCATTTACTTCCTTTACAACCCCATCTATAAATATATTAAACAACCATGGTGACATTACACATCCCTGTCTAAGACCTACTTTTACCGGGAAGTATTCTCCCTCTCTTCTACACACCCTAACCTGAGCCTCACTATCCTCATAAAAACTCTTTACAGCATTTAGTAACTTGCTGCCTATTCCATATACTTGCAACATCTGCCACATTGCTTCCCTATTCACTCTATCATATGCCTTTTCTAAATCCATGAATGCAATAAAAACTTCCCTACCTTTATCTAAATACTGTTCACATATATGCTTCAATGTAAACACTTGATCTCTACACATCCCCTACCCACTCTGAAACCTCCTTGCTCATCCGCAATCCTACATTCTGTCTTACCTCTAATTCTTTCAATTATAACCCTACCGTATACTTTTCCTGGTATACTCAGTAAACTTATTCCTCTATAATTTTTACAATCTCTTTTGTCCCCCTTCCCTTTATATAAAGAGACTATACATGCTCTCCGCCAATCCCTAGGTACCTTCCCCTCTTACATACATTTATTAAACAAAAATACCAATCACTCCAACATTATATCCCCCCTACTTTTAACATTTCTGTCATGATCCCATCAGTTAAAGCTGCTTTACCCACGTTCATTCTACGTAATGCCTCACGCACCTCACCCACACTCACATCCTGCTCTTCTTCACTCCTAAAAGATGAACAGGTAAATTTGGTCAATTAGCAAGAACCCAATTAAAATTAAGGCATTTCTAAAAAAGATTCTTATCCATTTAAACACATTTTTTTTAGTTTATGTTAATGTAAAAATTAATAATTTCATACCAAAAGAACCTTAGAAAACTTACCCAACCTAATTACAACAAGCGCAATTTAATTTTGCCTAATCCAACTAAATATATTATTGAAAACTTTACAATAATTTAATAATAAACAAAATGAAATATATTTTTTTCCGTTAAGTTCAGGATGAATTTTGCTTAATTATTGTATACACAAATTTTCGCTTGTTTTATTTGGCAACAAGACCGTTGATATTTAAGTCAAAATCACAAAATTTTACATATTCGGCACGATATATATATATATATATATATATATATATATATATGTTTTCAGATACTTGGGAGTTGACGTGTCGGCGGATGGATTTATGAAGGATGAGGTTAATCATAGAATTGATGAGGGAAAAAAGGTGAGTGGTGCGTTGAGGTATATGTGGAGTCAAAAAACGTTATCTATGGAGGCAAAGAAGGGAATGTATGAAAGTATAGTAGTACCAACACTCTTATATGGATGTGAAGCTTGGGTGGTAAATGCAGCAGCGAGGAGACGGTTGGAGGCAGTGGAGATGTCCTGTCTAAGGGCAATGTGTGGTGTAAATATTATGCAGAAAATTCGGAGTGTGGAAATTAGGAGAAGGTGTGGAGTTAATAAAAGCATTAGTCAGAGGGCAGAAGAGGGGTTGTTGAGGTGGTTTGGTCATTTAGAGAGAATGGATCAAAGTAGAATGACATGGAAAGCATATAAATCTATAGGGGAAGGAAAGAGGGGTAGGGGTCGTCCTCGAAAGGGTTGGAAAGAGGGGGTAAAGGAGGTTTTGTGGGCGAGGGGCTTGGACTTCCAGCAAGCGTGCATGAGCGTGTTAGATAGGAGTGAAAGGAGACGAATGATACTTGGGACCTGACGATCTGTTGGAGTGTGAGCAGGGTAATATTTAGTGAAGGGATTCAGGGAAACCGGTTATTTTCTTATAGTCGGACTAGAGTCCTGGAAATGGGAAGTACAATGCCTGCACTTTAAAGGAGGGGTTTTGGGATATTGGCAGTTTGGAGGGATATGTTGTGTATCTTTATACGTATATGCTTCTAAACTGTTGTATTCTGAGCACCTCTGCAAAAGCAGTGATAATGTGTGAGTGTGGTGAAAGTGTTGAATGATGATGAAAGTATTTTCTTTTTGGGGATTTTCTTTCTTTTTTGGGTCACCCTGCCTCGGTGGGAGACGACCAACTTGTTGAAAAAAAAAAATATAATATATATATATATATATATATATATATATATATATATATATATATATATATATATATATATATATATGCAATAAGATCACAGTAAACAGGTGATTTCAGAATATGCAAAACAACCACTGTGAAAGAATAGAGAAATTCCAAGTGCTTTCGTGACTACTCACATTATCAAGGAACAATGAAAGTAGAACATCAAAGGAAGGTATATAAAGGGTCTAGCCCACACCTCACTATCAGATCCCACAACAAAGCAACACCTGACACGCGACTCATAAGAAAGGAAACACTGCAGCAGGCCTGCTGGCCCAACTAGGCAGGTCCTTCACACAACCCACCAACAAACTATTCTACCCAAGAAATAAGAATTTTAAAAATTATTATTTGTCCAATGTATTATTAAATTCTTCCCAAATTTTATTAATTATAAATGGATTTAATTTATATAAACCAAAGGAAATATTCATATTATTTTCAAAACTGCTTTTTATGAAACAAGATTCAATTATATTCCTGTCGACCATAGACTTGCTTGATACAACTTTCTCAACTTTTTGAAAATCAGTTGGATGGTTAAAATCTCTCACATGAATAAATAGAGCATTGTAATCTTGTCCAGTTCTAATGCTATATTTATGTTGTTTTAATCTTAGTTCGAGATTTTTATCAGTTTGACCGTAATAAACTTAATCACAAATTTTACAAGGAATCTTATAGACACATCCATCAGCATTTTGGGGGGAATTCTTTATCAAAAGTTTTTTAACTCTATCAAGATTTTTGAATACAACTTTAATATTAAAAGTCTTAAGAAGAGAAGGCATATCAACCAAGTTTTCATGGTAAGGGAGAACCAACATATTTTTAGTTGAATAAGGCTGGTTGTCCCTTTTTGGATTGTAAAAAGTATTTCTAGCAACTTTAAAAGATTTATCAATTACGTTTCTTGGGTATTTCAAATCATTACCTATTTCATAAATTTTAGATATTTCCTCATCTATGAACTCTGGACTACAAATTCGTAAAGCTCTCAAAAACACTGATGAGAAAACAGACAGTTTGACTCTATCTTGATGCGAAGAATAATAGTGGACATAGGAACAGTTATTTGTAGGTTTTCTGTAAATTTTAAATTTGAATTCATTACCCTTAATAATTAAAACATCTAGAAAAGGCAATGAGTTATTTTCTTGAAACTCAACAGTAAAGTTTATAGAATGGGCTAAGCTATTTAATTTGCCAAGGAAATGGTGTATATCTTCATTCTTGGGCATAAGACACAAAATATCATCAACATATCTGAACCATTTTGCTCTATTAGTGAGGATTGTGTTAAGCAACCTTGTTTCAAAAAATTCCATGTATAGGTTACTAAGAACAGGTGAAAGAGGATTTCCCATTGCCATACCAAACTTCTGAGTGTTAAACTTATCATTAAATACAAATTTTGCATCAACAATTCAAAGTTTAATAAGTTTAATGATAGTAGGAAGTAGCAATGGTAAATCATAATTAACGAGTTCTTCAGATAAGAAACTTAATAAATCATCAACAGGAACTTTCGTAAACAAGGAAGTGACATCAAAACTAACCATGTTAAAATTATTTAAGTCAGTCAAGGAGCTTAATTTATCAACTAAATCTATGTTGTTTTTAACATTAAAGTTAGAAATTTTGCCAACAATAGTTCTCAAAATATCAACAAGCCATTTGGATAATTTATGTGAAACTGATCCTATGGAGCTAATAATTGGTCTGACTGGATTCCCTGGTTTGTGTGTTTTTATTAGTTACAAGAAACGTAATTGATAAATCTTTTAAAGTTGCTAGAAATACTTTTTACAATCCAAAAAGGGACAACCAGCCTTATTCAACTAAAAATATGTTGGTTCTCCCTTACCATGAAAACTTGGTTGATATGCCTTCTCTTCTTAAGACTTTTAATATTAAAGTTGTATTCAAAAATCTTGATACAGTAAAAAAAACTTTTGATAAAGAATTCCCCCCAAAATGCTGATGGATGTGTCTATAAGATTCCTTGTAAAATTTGCAATAAAGTTTATTACGGTCAAACTGGTAAAAATCTCGAACTAAGATTAAAACAACATAAATATAGCATTAGAACTGGACAAGATTCCAATGCTCTATTTATTCATGAGAGATTTTAACCATCCAATTGATTTTCAAAAAGTTGAGAAAGTTGTATCAAGCAAGTCCATGGTCGACAGGAATATAATTGAATCTTGTTTCATAAAAAGCAGTTTTGACAATAATATGAATATTTCCTTTGGTTTATATAAATTAGATCCATTTATAATTAATAGAATTTGGGAAAAATTTAATAATACATTGAACAAATAATATTTTTCAAAATTCTTATTTCATGGGTAGAATAGTTTGTTGGTGGGTTGTGTGAAGGATTTGTCTAGTTGGGCCGGCGGGCCTGCTGCAGTGTTCCCTTTCTTATGAGTCGCGTGTCAGGTGTTGCTTTGTTGTGGGATCTGATAGTGACGTGTGGGCTAGACCCTTTATATACCTTTGATGCTCTACTTTCATTGCTCCTTGATAATGTGAGTAGTCACTAAAGCGCTTGGAATTTCTCTATTCTTTCACAGTGGTTGTTTTGCATATATATATATATATATATATATATATATATATATATATATATATATATATATATATATATATGCAAAACAACCACTCTGAAAGAATAGAGAAATTCCAAGCGCTTTCGTGACTACTCACATAATCAAGGAACTACAGTTCCTTGATAATGTGAGTAGTCACGAAAGCGCTTGGAATTACTCTATTCTTTCAGAGTGCTTGTTTTGCATATTCTGAAATCACCTGTTTACTGTGATCTTATTGCATATATATATATATATATATATATATATATATATATATATATATATATATATATATATATATATATGTGTGGGTGTGTGTGTGTGTGGGTGTGTGTGTGTGTGTGTGTGTGTGTGTGTGTGTGTGTGTGTGTGTGTGTGTGTGTGTGTTTTAACACGTCGCCTGATGCCCACCGAGGCAGGGTGACCGAAAAAGAAAAATTCATAGAAGAAAGAAAAACTTTCATTATCTTTCAACATTTTCACCATCACTCATACATAATCACTGTCTTTGTAGAGGCGCTCAGACACAACAGTTTAGACGTCCCTCCAAACTGCCAATATCCCAACTCCCTCATTTAAAGTGCAGACATTGTACTTCCCCTTTCAAGGACTCGAGTCTGGCTAACCAGTTTCCCTGAATCCCTTCACAAAATATTGCCCTGATTACACTCCAACAGTTCGTCAGGTCCCAAAAATCATTCGTCTCCATTCACTCCTAACACGTGCACACTTGTTGGAAGTCCAAGCCCCTCGCCCACAAAACCTTTACCCCCTCCCTCCAACTTTTTCGAGGACAACCCCTACCCCGCCTTCCTTCTCCTACAGATTTATATGCTCTCCAAGTCATTCTACTTTGTTTCATTCTCTCTAAATGACCAAACCACCTCAGCAACCCCTCTTCAACCCTCTAACACTTTTATTAACTTCACACCTTCTCCTAATTTCCACACTACGCATTCTCTGCATAATACTTAAACCACACATTGCCTTTAGACACGACATCTCCACTGCCTCCAGCTGGCTCCTTGCTGCAGTATTTACAACCCAAGCTTCCATGGTTAACGACTTTTGTCTCCACATATATTATTTAATAACACATCGACCGTTCCCCACCAAGGCAGGGTGGCCCGAAAAAGGAAAACTTTCATCATTCACTCCATCACTGTCTTACCAGAAGCATGATTACACTACAGTTATAAAACTGCAACACTAACACCCCTCCTTCAGAGTGCCGGTTTTCCTGAATCGCTTCATGTCACCTTGCTTACACTCCAACAGCACGTCAAGTCCTAAAAACCATTTGTCTCCATTCGCTCCTGTCTAACATGCTCAAGCACACTTGCTGGAAGTCCAACCCCCTCACACACAAAACCTCCTAGGCCGACCCGTACCTCGCCTTCCCTCCACTACAGATTTGTATACTCTCATGCTATTTCATGCCAGCCTCTCTACATGTCCAAATCATCTTAATAACCCCTCCTCAGCCCTCTGGATAATAATTTTGGTAATCCCACACCTCCTCCTAATATCCAAACTACAGATTCTCTGCATTATATTCACACCACACATTGCCCTCAGACATGACATCTCCACTGCCTCCAGCCTTCTTGTTGTACATTCACAACCCATGCCTCACACCCATACAAGTGTGTTGGTATATTTATTCTCTCATACATTCCCTTCCTTGCTTTCAGGGATAAAGTTCTTTGTCTCCACAAACTCCTCAGTGCACTATTCACCTTTTTTCCCCTCATCAATTCTATGATTCACCTCATCCTTCATGGACCCATCTGCTGGCACGTCCACTCCCATACTCTCTCCCTCCAATCTGATATCCAGTCTTCCGTTACCTAATTTTTTTTATCCTCATCACCTTACTTTTCCCTGTATTCAGTTTTAACTTCCTTCTTTTACATACCCTACAAAACTCATCACCCAACCTCTGCAACTTCTCTTCAGAATCTCCCAAAAGCAGTGTTATCAGCAAACAGCAACTGTGACAACTTCCACGTTGTGTTAGATTCTTTATCTTTTAACCCAACACCTCTTGCCAAAACATGAGCATTCACTTCTCTTACAACCCCATCTATAACTATATTAAACAAACATCGTGACATCACACATCCTTGTCTAAGGCCTACTTTTACTGGGAAATAATCTCCCTCTCGCCTACATACTCTAACCTGAGCCTCACTATCCTCGAAAAAACTCTTCACTGCTTTCAATAACCTACCTCCTATTCCAAACATTTGTAACATCTGCCACACTGCCCCCCTGTCCACCCTATATGCCTTTTAAAAATCCATAAATGCTACAAAAACCTCTTTACCCTTATCTAAATACTGTTCACCTATGTGTTTCACTGCAAACACTGGGTCTACACACCCCCGAGCCTTCCTAAAACCTTCTTCTTCATCTGCTATCCTGCTCTCCGTCTTACTCATAATTCTATCAATAACTCCTCACCCTCCCGGATAACAAACTTCTGCTGAACACCCCCAACACTATATAATCCCAATACATTCTCTCCATTATATTTACACCAAATCATTGCCCTCCAACATGACATCTCCACTGCCTCAGCCTTCTTTTCCCCCATCCCCCACACCCATACAAGTGTGTTGGTATATTTATTCTCTCATACATTCCCTTCCTTGCTTTCAGGGATAAAGTTCTTTGTCTCCACAAACTCCTCAGTGCACTATTCACCTTTTTTCCCCTCATCAATTCTATGATTCACCTCATCCTTCATGGACCCATCTGCTGGCACGTCCACTCCCATACTCTCCCTCCAATCTGATATCCAGTCTTCCGTTACCTAATTTTTTTTATCCTCATCACCTTACTTTTCCCTGTATTCAGTTTTAACTTCCTTCTTTTACATACCCTACAAAACTCATCACCCAACCTCTGCAACTTCTCTTCAGAATCTCCCAAAAGCAGTGTTATCAGCAAACAGCAACTGTGACAACTTCCACGTTGTGTTAGATTCTTTATCTTTTAACCCAACACCTCTTGCCAAAACATGAGCATTCACTTCTCTTACAACCCCATCTATAACTATATTAAACAAACATCGTGACATCACACATCCTTGTCTAAGGCCTACTTTTACTGGGAAATAATCTCCCTCTCGCCTACATACTCTAACCTGAGCCTCACTATCCTCGAAAAAACTCTTCACTGCTTTCAATAACCTACCTCCTATTCCAAACATTTGTAACATCTGCCACACTGCCCCCCTGTCCACCCTATATGCCTTTTAAAAATCCATAAATGCTACAAAAACCTCTTTACCCTTATCTAAATACTGTTCACCTATGTGTTTCACTGCAAACACTGGGTCTACACACCCCCGAGCCTTCCTAAAACCTTCTTCTTCATCTGCTATCCTGCTCTCCGTCTTACTCATAATTCTATCAATAATAATTCTACCATACACTTAACCAGGTATACTCAACAGACTTATTCCCCTATAGTTTTTACACTCTCTTTTGTCCCCTTTGCCTTTATACAAAGGAATTATGCATGAACTAACCACTCTAAAACTATATCCCCACCTGCTTTTACCATTTCTATCTTTATCCCATCAATCCCGGCTGCCTTACCCCCTTTCATTTTACCTACTGCTTCACGAACTTCCCCCACACTCACTACTGGCTCTTCCTCACTCCTACAAGATGTTATTCCTCCTTGCCCTATACACGAAATCACAGCTTCCCTATCTTCATCAACATTTAACAATTCCTCAAAATATTCCCTTCATCTTCCCGATACCTCTAATTTATAATTCTCCTCTCCTACTTTTAACTGACAAATCCATTCCCTAATCTTCCTCAACTTATTAATCTCACTCCAAAACTTTTTCTTATTTTCAACAAAATTTGTTGATAACATCTCATCCACTCTCTCAATTGCTCTCTTTTAACATTGCTTCACCACTCTTTTAACCTTTCTTTTTCTCTCCATGTGCTCCTCCCTCCTTACATCACTTCTGCTTTGTAAAACCTCTCATATGCTAACTTTTTCTCTCTTACTACTCGCTTTACATCATCTTTCCACCAATCACTCTTCTTCCCTCCCACACCCACTTTCCTGTAACCACAAACTTCTGCTGAACACTCTAACACTATATTTTTAAACCTACCCAATACATCTTCTACTCCATTGCCTGTATTCTCACTAACTCATCTGTCCTCCAACAGTTGTTTATATGTTACCCTAGCTGCCTCCTCCTTTAGTTTATAAACCTTCACTTCTCTCTCACTTGCTGCTTCCATTTCCTTGTATCCCATCTACCTTTTACTCTCAATGTAGCTACAACTAAAAAGTGATCTGAATATATCTGTGGCCTCTCTATAAACATGTACATCCTGAAGTCTATGCAACAATCTTTTATCTACCAATATGTAGTCCAACAAACTACTGTCGTTTCTCCCTACATCATATCTTGTATACTTATGTATCCTCTTTTTCTTAAAATATGTATTACCTATAACAAGACCCCTTTCTTTACAAAGTTCAATCAAATGCTCCACATTATCACTTACACCTGGCACCCCAAACTTACCTACCACACCCTCTCTAAATCCTTCTCCTACTTTAGCGTTTAGGTCCCCTACCACAATCACTCTTTCACTTGGCTCCAAAGTTCCTACACACTCGCTTAATATCTCCCAAAATCTCTCTCTCCTCTACTCTCTTCTCCAGGTGCATACACACTTATTATGACCCACTTTTCAGATCCGACCTGATTTTAATCCACATAATTCTTGAATTTATACATTTATATTCCCTCTTCTCTCTCCATAACTGATCCTTTAACATTATTGCTACCCCTTCCTTAGCTCTAACTCTTTCAGATACTCCTGACTTAATCCCTTTTATTTCTCCCCACTGCTTTGGTTTCGCTTAGAGCCAGGACATCCAACTTCCTTTCATTCATAACGTTTGCAATCACTTCTTTCTTATCATCTGCACTACATTCACGCACATTCAAACATCCCAGTTTTATAAAGTTCCTCTTTTTCTTCTTTTTAGTAATATATACAGGAGAGGGGGTTACTAGCCCATTGCTCCCGGCATCTAGTCGCCTGCTACGACACGCAGGGCTTACGGAGGAAGAATTTTGTTCCACTTCCCCATGGAGATGAGCAGAAATAAACAAGAACAAGAACTTGGAAGAAAATAGAAGAAATCCCAGAGGGGTTAGTATATATATGATTGTACATGTACGTGTAGTGAGACCTAAGTGTAAGTAGAAGTAGCAAGACGTACCTGCATCCTTGCATGTTTATGAGACAAAAAAAAAAGACACAAGCCATTCTACCATCACGTAAAACAATTACAGGCTTGTGTTTCACACTCACTTGGTAGGACGGTAGTACCTCCCTGGGTGGTTGCTGTCTACCAACCTACTACCTACACACACACACATACAAGTTTAATATATATATATATATATATATATATATATATATATATATATATATATATATATATATAAATATAGGGAGGTACCACCTCTAGAACTGTCATGGGGACCCTCATCCTCAGAGAAAAGAATAAACTTGCTTCAGGGAAAACTGAAGCTGTTTGAGAATTTTCTCCTACCACCCCCTATATTATGTATATATATTTTATTTAAAGACAAAATACATTGACGAAACATTCACAAAAATATGATACAAAGTAAAACAACATAGGTAACACAGAGCTACATCTCGAATACTTCGTCCAGCTCCCCTGCGGTGGGCCGCGTGCCCAGAATGCTGCAGGTATTTCCTCTCTGGATCGCAACACTGAGTCTCTGAAAGAGGAAGCTGGTCGCCCTGTGGTCCTTGGTTTCTGTGATGAGCTTTTCACCCAGCTCTTTGAGGAACTTTAGAGCACACTTGCCCCATGCTCCAAGGGTCTCCGACCCTATTGGAATGAAGTTATAGCAAGGGGGAAGGTCTTCATATTTTCGGATCTTCTGGGTCTCCCTGTGGCTGGCAGCTCCACCCCCTTCCACTACAGAGTATGGCAAGTAGGTGTCTGCCAATGTGGCAGCACAGGTGTAGTCCCAGGCAATCTGCTTTCCATCCTTCCAGGGTAGCATAGTGGCTCCATCAGGACGCTTTTGACTTCCATCAGACCTCTGTACTTGGGGTTCCCGTTGAGCTGGGCAACGGGCTGTGGCGAGGCTTCTCTTTATTATGTCATTGATCTCCTCATGTCTGGCATACTTTCCTTCTGCTGTGTGACACACGAGACCATGGAGTCCGAATTGATCAGCTGTCGCCCTGCCGCAAATACACCTATGTTCGGTGAGGATGGGGGAGGCTAGGCGAAGAGCAACACCAATCCGAATGGCCTGTGGGTCGAGACGGGTGCCCAGGGAGGAATTGGGAACAGCTAACAGGAAATCTCCTGAGTGTGGTGCCTTCACTGCCAGGAGACGAGCTTTGTTCTTTCCTGAAGCATTGGAGAGCATTGTGTTGGCGATTTTTTCCATGATCGGTTTGTCCCAGTGGGACTGTTTGTGCTGTTTGGGAGGAGCTGGTCTACTGGAGGAGTCTGTAAGGGTGTCCCACCGAATTGCTGCTTCAGTAAACCTGGGGTCTTGAGCTCCTACCAAGTCTCTCAAGCGTTCGGGCACTATCTTCTTGACTAATGCACTGGAAGCCAAACACGAAGACAGAAAAGCAGGTAAAGCAACATGCGTTGCTTTACGCACCCCTATACCTCCCAGTCGCACTGGGAGGGTTGCCTGATCCCATTGCTCATCCTCTAGTGACAGGTTCAGTGCCTTCTTAAAAGTTGATCTCAGGTGTGCGTCATATTCATCGAGTGTTGGGTTGTCAAAAGAGGGTGCACACCTCAAGAAGTAAGTGAGTCTTGGCATAGTAAGACACCTTGTGAGGAGATACAGAGCATCATGGGCATCAAGATCGCTTATTCTCTCCTCCATTCTCATAGGTCATTCAATTTGTCCCTGAGGACAGTATCGATGGCCTGGTGACCCAGCGGTGCCCCCAAGAGGGTACTGTTGGACGGAGTTGTAGTTGAGATTTCCGGGAGGATTCTTCGCACAGCATTGATTATTTCCTGGTTCGCTGTGATGATTTCACACTTAGAGGGATTGAGGATGAGTCCCAAGCCTTCTCCCTGTGTTTTCACCAGTTGTAGGTCCCTCACGAGGGACTCTTCAGTACCTGCCAGAGTGCCGTCATCCAGGTACCATATATTGAGCTCACTGCGTAGGCTGGAAGTTAGTTCTCTTACTGCCAAGCAGAAGAGAAGTGGAGCAAGTGGGTCACCCTGCTGAACACCCTCTGATGATTGAATTTCATGTTCTCCAAACAAAAGAATTGAGGGTTTGCTGTAGTATATATATATATATATATATATATATATATATATATATATATATATATATATGTGTGTGTGTGTGTGTGTGTGTGTGTGTGTGTGTGTGTGTGTGTGTGTGTGTGTGTGTGTGTGTGTGTGTCGTGGCGAATATGTAAAACTGGTCAATTAGCAAGAACTCATTTAAAATTAAGTCCTTTCTAAAATTTTCTCTTATACGTTTAAAGATATATTTTTTTCATTAATGTTGATGTAAAAATTTATAATTTTGCACCAAAAGGAACTTAGAAAACTTACCTAACCTTATTATAACAAGCGCAATTTATTTTAGCCTAACACAACTAAATATATTTTAGATTTGTTTACAATAATTTAATACTAAATAAACACAGTTAAATATATTTTTTTCGTTAGGCTCAGAATGATTTTGGCGAAATTATTGCATACACAAATTTTCACTTGTCCTATATGGCAAGATGAGCGTTGCTATTTAAGCCAAGATCGCAAGTTCTGCCTATTCGGCACGATATATATATATATATATATATATATATATATGCAAGGTTTCATATATATATATATATATATATATGTATATACACACCCCTCTGGGTTTTCTTCCATTTTTCTTACTAGTTCTTGTTCTTGTTTATTTGCTCTTACCTCCATGGGAAAGTGGAACAGAATTCTTCCTCCGTAAGCCATGCGTGTTGTATATATGAGTATATGTACATGGATATATATATATATATATATATATATATATATATATATGGGATGGGGTCCACCTCTGGTGTAAATTGTGGGACCCATAGCCTCGGAGAAGTGGATAAAAAGGCTTCAAGGAAGAATATTTGGATTTCTTCCTGAAGCCGTTTGAATATTCCACTTCCCCTACCACCCCATCTTTTGATATATATATTTTTTTTACTAATAGGAATATTTTATTACATAATATGGTACAGAAGGTTTAAGAGATACATTGTTGATATAAAGGTGGCATATACGGCACATGTTGTTACGTGTGTATCACCGATTATAAGGCGAAAATCTCATCCAGCTCCTCAGAGCTGGGGCGTGTGCCCAAAATACAGCAGGCATTACCCCTTTGAACAGCCGCACTGAGCCGCTGGAACAGGAAACTAGCTGCCCTGGGATCCCTAGTTACCCTGATTAGTCTTTTTCCCAGCTCCTTAAGGAATTTAGATGCACTCTTTCCCCATGAGCCAAGGGTCTCTGAGCCTATGGGAACAAACATATAATGATGGGCAAGTTCTCCATATTTTCTAGATTTTTGGGACTCCCTGAGGCTGGCAGCTGCCCCTCCTTCCTCCCTGTTGTATTGGAGATAGGTATCAGCCAAGGTAGATGCACATGTATAGTCCCACACCACCTGCTTCCCATCTGTCCAGGCTTGAAGGGTGATACCATCTGGACGCTTCTGGATGCCATCAGATCTGCATAGTTGGGGTGGCTCCCTTACTGCTGGGCATCCAGCTGTTGTGAGGCTCCTCTTGATAATGTTATTAACCTCCTCATGTCTTGCAATCTTTCCCTCGGATTTATGGCACACAAGACCATGGTACCCGAATCGGTCTGCTGCTTCACTGCCACAAATACACCTGTTTTCGGCGAGAATAGGGGCGGCAAGTCAATCTGAATATCATGAAACCATATACTGATTTCCTTTAGTTTGTGTTTCGTCATAAATCCCGTCCATTCCACCAGTATAGTATTCGTACTACAGGAGGGAGAAAAACGCTATTCATCTGTATTTCTGAGAGATGAACTAAAGATGACAGAACATAGAAACCTGCGCTGTCAGAACGACGGACAAGTAAATAATTCATCCCTTGGGAAACAAGTTAATCAAAACTGACATTCACAGTCACATCGAGACTATCAAATTATTTTTTTTTTAGCTACTGTGACTGAAATATATATATCCACTAGGCTTTACTGAGAATTTGAATTTACCTGGTATATCTTGAGTAAATGGGTGATTTATCCGTGATATATATATATATATATATATATATATATATATATATATATATATATATATACATATATAATATATATATATATATATATATATATATATATATATATATATATATATAAATATATATATGTCGTGCCGAATAGGCAGAACTTGCGATCTTGGCTTAAATAGCAACGCTCATCTTGCCATATAGGACAAGTGAAAATTTGTGTATGCAATAATTTCGCCAAAATCATTCTGAACCTAACGAAAAAAATATATTTGATTGTGTTTGTTTAGTATTAAATTATTGTAAACAAATCTAAAATATATATAGTTGGGTTAGGTTAAAATAAATTGCGCTAGTTATAATAAGGTTAGGTAAGTTTTCTAAGTTCCTTTTGGTGCAAAATTATAAATTTTTACATCAACATTAATGAAAAAAATATATCTTTTAACGTATAAGAGAAAATTTTAAAAAGGGCTTAATTTTAAATGAGTTCTTGCTAATTGACCAGTTTTACATATTCGGCACGACATATATATATATATATGTCGTGCCGAATAGGCAGAACTTGCGATCTTGGCTTAAATAGCAACGCTCATCTTGCCATATAGGACAAGTGAAAATTTGTGTATGCAATAATTTCGCCAAAATCATTCAGAACCTAACTAAAAAAATATATTTCACTGTGTTTGCTTAATATTAAATTATTGTAAACAAATCTAAAATATATTTAGTTAGGTTAGGCTAAAATAAATTGTTCTTGTTATAATAAGGTTAGGTTAAGTTTTCTAAGATTCTTTTGGTCCAAAATTATAAATTTTTACATCAACATTAATGAAAAAAATACATCTTTAAACGTATAAGAGAAAATTTTAGAAATGACTTAATTTTAAATGAGTTCTTGCTAATTGACCAGTTTTACATATTCGGCACGACATATATATAACTACTCATACAAATTCCGCTATCAAAGGACGGCTTCTGAAAGTGTTAAGTATCACTGAAAGATCACCATAAGTGCTTAACTATATTCTTTCTCTTCTTTTCGTTTTCTCACAACCACCAAACTTCCTCCTAACTTTCGTCTCTAACTTGAGAACATCGTCTGGTCAGCTACACACTTTTTTTCAGATCTGGTTTTATTTACAGTTGATAGACATATTCTGGAAATTTCGTTTCTGTAGGAAACTTTCAGGTTTTCTTTGATCAGCTTCAAACAAGGAAAGTGTATCCTTATTATCGGTGTGGTGGGACTGGTATTGGTATTTACAGGTATCATTCTGCCATTTTTATGCGTAAAATAGTGTGATTCCCCTTCCCCCCCATTAATTGAGGATTCCTCTTGTGAACGGCTATAATATTTGAGGCAACTAAGAATGCTTATCAATATATAATTTCAAATTTGTCCGATTTATGAAATTGTGGAAAATATTGGAGATGTTGAAGTCTAATTGTAACTGATCGACACCATGCCTAACCCTTCTAGGGTAGGGTAGGTGCCTGAGCCCGAGCCTTTAGCTCATAAGACTGTCATTCCCATTAGCCCCCTTGGGGCGGGGATGACAGACCAGAGAGGCCTAGCTTGTGGCTAGGCCTGGGGACAGTTGGTCCCGAAGATGAGGAGGTACTTGTGCCTCCTCCCATGGGAGACTTAGGTCTCAGACACTCCCTAAAGAGGGAGCCAAGGCCGGGCCACCACTTGGAAAAGGCCCGGGCCGGGAGAATACCGGCTAATATTTAATAATAATAATAAATAATTGTAACTAATGCAATGATTTTTTTGTACTTGTTTACTGGAAAATATATTATGAATTTACTGTTAGGACGTATAAATTATTTAGGAGAAGCAGCCCCTCAAATTCATCCCATCTATCATGTATAATACACGAAATAAGATTGTAAATCTTTGAGGTATGCTAATACACAGAGTTAATATAATAATTCTATTATTTAGGTATTTAGGTAGAAGGCTGACTCTTATTTTCAACTGGCGCCAGGCTGGCGCCAGGCTGACTCAAGAAAGATAATTGATACATTTGATTGACGGGCATGTTTCATGACGTCATTGATAATAGAACTTTCATTGGCCTGTAAATTAATGGCGTCATTGACACGCTTGCAATAAAATAATTAAGATACACATGCAAATTTCTCCCCTATACAGCAACGCTCGAGAAAAAAAAACCTTCGTAATTGGCTTAATTAGTTACCTAGATATTTAATAAACAGCTAAATTTGACGCTGTTTAATAATGGAGGATTAAATGGCTGACAAGTATAATCTGGATGCTGGACCACGAGCATCACTTGCCAGAGAGAATCTTTGGAATGAACGTGTAGTGCAAGTTTTACGGGACGCTGTTCTCCGTATACATCAGTAATTCAATTAAAAGTTAAAGCCAATTATAAGACAATAAGTAACATGTATAGGTAACCAGGAAGATCTTCGTAATAAAACAGTGAATAATAATGGATGTATTTGGTCGTGAGATATGCGAGGAAATTACCCAGAATACAAGCTAGTCAGGTTCAACTCACACCCACCCACATCCACTCATGTATTTGTCTAAACCATTTTTAAAAGTATTCAATGAAGGGACCACTTAACGAAAATACAGTAAATAAATAGAGTAAACCGGCGCAGTAAGTGGTACAGTTAGGTGGATGAATAATATATCAAGGAGACAGATGGTAGGTTAATACGTCATGGGAGAGAACTTGGGGGTACGAATATTCTTTCACTTTGTTAACTCCCCGGAAACAGGTATGCTACTGGAATATGACAGAAGTGTTCAGTACATACTTCTCTTAGGGTTGGCATGCACAATGATCGTGGCAGACTGGTTTCAGAGTGGATTTAGGTCGTACTCAACTATCAGAAAAAACGCAGGTAGCATCCGGGTTACGCAATTTTACTTATTGGTGATATGCATAAATACGAGTTGATACCCAGAAATTCTAAGCTAAGTGTACAGATTAATCATCCCCTAACTAAAAAAAAAAAGTATTACTCACATATCTGTTAATTAAGTTTGAATAATCGCAGTTCAATGATCCTTCAACATACATGCAATAGTATATCGCCTAACTTTAATTAATAAGCTCTCGACCGTGTTGAGGAGTTTAATTACAGGAGACATTTAAGATTAAAGGAAGGAGGATGCTACGACCTTTACTCCCTTGAAGCGCTACATGACGAGTCATTTAAGTAATGTACTAAGAAAGAGACCTTAACAATTTCCTACAAAATTAGTTAAAAGAAATCCTGGAAATGATGCAATCTAGGCGATTACTGGAACATTGTTCTGATTAGTTTCTAACTAGTAGTTCTGATGTGTTGTGTAAAATGTACGTATGATTGGCATTGCTGTTCACCTTCATGGATCTCAGTTCTAATTTTAATAAATATATAGTGACATTAACATAGCTGTTTGAGCACCAAGAAATTAGCGCTGATGCATACCATAACAAAGTTGATGTCCCATGATGTCCCAGTGTGACTTTGTAAATGGTTCTAGTAGGACCGGAACGCCGTCGTAAGTTCCTCTCTTCTATGTGCTGGTTATTTGTGTATCGTTCCAGTCACGGTATTGTGCCTTTTTATGTTATTTATGTCCCATAAGCTAAGTCTACGGAGGTGCAAATTACTGACACAGGAATCACAATATAAAATCCTTGGATTCATAGCAATTATTGGGTGACTTTTTTGATAAGCTTCAATTTTTTTATCCACATAACCTGCACATAGGAGAGTGAAATTCATAACGACGTTTCGGTCCAACTTGGCCACTAAATTGTCTCACAGAGAAGTTTTTTTATTCTTCAGCATATCTGGAGTTTTGTCTATTAAGAGAAAATGATGTAAATGGTGATTTGGTGGTTTTTATGATTTAAAGTCAATCATTGACCTTTTAGTTTGTGGCCAGAGATTTCCTGGCTGCACCTCCCCACTGCTGCACCTCCCCACTGCTGCACCTCCCCACTGCTGCACCTCCCCACTGCTGCACCTCCCCACTGCTTCACCTCCCCACTGCTGCACCTCCCCACTGCTGCACTTCCCCACTGCTGCACCTCCCCACTGCTGCACCTCCCCACCACTGGTGCACCTCCCCACTGCTGCACCTCCCCACCACTGATGCACCTCCCCACCACTGGTGCACCTACCCACTGCTGCACCTCCCAACCACTGATGCACCTCCCCACCACTGATGCACCTCCCCACCACTGATGCACCTCCCCAGCACTGGTGCCCCTTCCCTTTGCTGCACCTCCCTACCACTGCTGCACCTCCCGACCACTGGTGCACCACCTCACCATTGTTGCACCACCTCATCACTGCTGCTCCACCTCACCATTGCTGCACCAAGTCACCATTGCTGCACCAACTCACCATTGCTGCACCAAGTCACCATTGCTGCACCAACTCACCATTGCTGCACCACCTCTCCATTGCTGCACCACCTCACCATTGCTGCACCACCTCACCATTGCTGCACCAACTCACCATTGCTGCACCACCTCTCCATTGCTGCACCACCTCACCATTGCTGCCCCAACTCACCATTGCTGCACCAACTCACCATTGCTGCACCACCTCACCATTGCTGCACCAACTCACCATTGCTGCACCACCTCACAATTACTGCACCACCTCTCCATTACTGTACCACCTCACAATTACTGCACCACCTCTCCATTGCTGCACCACCTCTCCATTGCTGCACCACCTCACCATTGCTGCACCACCTCACCATTGCTGCACCATCTCACCATTGCTGCACCACCTCATCATTGCTGCACCACCTCACCATTGCTGCACCACCTCACCATTGCTACACCACCTCACCATTGCTGCACCAACTAACCATTGCTGCACCACCTCACCATTGCTGCACCACCGCACCATTGCTGCACCACCTCATTATTGCTGCACCATCTCACCACTGCTGCACCACCTCATCATTGCTGTACCACCTCACCATTGCTGCACCACCTCACCATTGCTGCACCATCTCACCATTGCTGCACCACCTCATCATTGCTGCACCACCTCACTATTGCTGCACCACTTCACCATTGCTACACCACCTCACTATTGCTGCACCACCTCACCATTGCTGCACCACCTCACCATTGCTGCACCACCGCACCATTGCTGCACCAACTAACCATTGCTGCACCACCTCACCATTGCTGCACCACCTCACCATTGCTTCACCACCTCACCATTGCTGCACCATCTCACCACTGCTGCATCACCTCACCACTGCTGCACCACCTCACCATTGCTGCACCACCTCATCATTGCTGCACCACCTCATTATTGCTGCACCACCTCACCACTGCTATACCACATCACCATTGCTTTGCCACCTCACCATTGCTGCACCACCTCACCACTGCTGCACCACCTCATCATTGCTGTACCACCTCACCATTGCTGCACCACCTCATCATTGCTGCACCATCTCACCATTGCTGCACCACCTCATCATTGCTGCACCACCTCACCATTGCTACTCCACCTCACTATTGCTGCACCACCTCACCATTGTTGCACCACCTCATCATTGCTGCACCAACTAACCATTGCTGCACCACCGCACCATTGCTGCACCAACTAACCATTGCTGCACCACCTCACCATTGCTGCACCACCTCACCATTGCTTCACCACCTCACCATTGCTGCACCATCTCACCACTGCTGCACCACCTCACCACTGGTGCACCACCTCACCATTGCTGCACCACCTCATCATTGCTGCACCACCTCATTATTGCTGCACCACCTCACCACTGCTATACCACATCACCATTGCTTTGCCACCTCACCATTGCTGCACCACCTCACCACTGCTGCACCATCTCACCATTGCTGCACCATCTCACCATTGCTGCACCACCTCACCGCTGCTGCACCACCTCACCACTGCTGCACCATCTCACCATTGCTGCACCTCCTCACCACTGCTGCACCACCTCACCACTGCTGCACCACCTCACCACTGCTGCACCATCTCACCACTGCTGCACCACCTCACCACTGCTGCACCACCTCACCACTGCTGCACCACCTCACCACTGCTGCACCACCTCACCACTGCTGCACCACCTCACCACTGCTGCACCACCTCACCACTGCTGCACCACCTCACCATTGCTGCACCACCTCACCACTGCTGCACCACCTCACCACTGCTGCACCACCTCACCACTGCTGCACCACCTCACCACCACCTGCTGCACCACCTCACCACTGCTGCACCACCTCACCACTCACCACTGCTGCACCACCTCACCACTGCTGCACCACCTCACCACTGCTGCACCACCTCACCACTGCTGCACCACCTCACCAATGCTGCACCACCTCACCACTGCTGCACCACCTCACCACTGCTGCACCACCTCACCACTGCTGCACCACCTCACCACTGCTGCACCACCTCACCACTGCTGCACCACCTCACCACTGCTGCACCACCTCACCACTGCTGCACCACCTCACCACTGCTGCACCACCTCACCACTGCTGCACCACCTCACCACTGCTGCACCACCTCACCACTGCTGCACCACCTCACCACTGCTGCACCACCTCACCACTGCTGCACCACCTCACCACTGCTGCACCACCTCACCACTGCTGCTGCACCACCTCACCACTGCTGCACCACCTCACCACTGCTGCACCACCTCACCACTGCTGCACCACCTCACCACTGCTGCACCACCTCACCACTGCTGCACCACCTCACCACTGCTGCACCATCTCACCACTGCTGCACCACCTCACCACTGCTGCACCACCTCACCACTGCTGCACCACCTCACCACTGCTGCACCACCTCACCACTGCTGCACCACCTCACCACTGCTGCACCACCTCACCACTGCTGCACCACCTCACCACTGCTACATCACTTATTTAGTTTCTCGTTTCAGATTTATCTACTCTTAAATTTTGCAACTTCCCGGTGAATGAAAAAATTCTGGCCCTAGTGTGTATGTGTGTACTCACCTAATTGTGGTTGCAGGGGTCGATTCATAGCTCCTGGCTTCTCCTCTTCACTGGTCACAAGTAGGTCAGTGTCTCCCTGCTGCATGAGCTTTACCATACCTCTTCTTGTAGCTATGTTTGGATCCTGCCTCCACTACATCACTCTCCAGACAATTGCACTTCCTGTCAACTCTGTGACTGAAGAGGCACTTCCTAACATCCCTGTGATTCATCTGAGTCTTTAACTTCTAACTGTGATCCCTTGTTCCTGTGTTCTATCTCTGGAACATCCTGTCTCTGTCATTATCATATCTCCCCTCTCTCTCCCGTCCTCCAGTGTCGTCAGGTTAATTTCCCTTAATCTCTCCTCGTAGCACATGCCCCCTTAACTCCGGGACTGGTCTCGCTGCAAACCTTTGTACTTTCTCTAATTTCCTTGCATGCTTGGCTAGGTGTGGGTTCCAAACTGGTGCTGCATACTCCAGTATGGGCCTGACGTACACGGTGTACTGAGTCCTGAACGATTGCTAACTGAGATGTCGGAATGCTGTTTTTAGATTTGCTAGGAGTCTATATGCTACAGCAGTTATTTGGTTGATGTGTGTGTGTGTGTACTCACCTAGTTGTACTCACCTAGTTGAGGTTGCAGGGGTGGAGTCCAAGCTCCTGGCCCCGCCTCTTCACTGATCGCTATTAGGTCACTCTCCCTGAACCGTGAGCTTTATCATACCTCTTCTTAAAGCTATGTATGGATCCTGCCTCCACTACATCGCTTCCCAAACTATTCCACTTCCTGACTACTCTGTGGCTAAAGAAATACTTCCTAACATCCCTGTGATTCATCTGTGTCTTCAACTTCCAACTGTGTCCCCTTGTTGCTGTGTCCAATCTCTGGAACATCCTGTCTTTGTCTACCTTTTCACTTCCTCTCAGTATTTTGTATGTCGTTATCATGTCCCTCCAATCTCTCCTGTTCTCCAGTGTCGTCAGGTTGATTTCCCTTAACCTCTCCTCGTAGGACATACCTTTTAGCTCTGGGACTAGTCTTGTTGCAAACCTTTGCACTTTCTCTAGTTTCTTCACGTGCTTGGCTAGGTGTGGGTTCCAAACTGGTGCCGCATACTCCAATATGGGGCTAACATACACGGTGTACAGGGTCCTGAATGATTCCTTATTAAGATGTCGGAATGCTGTTTTGAGGTTTGCTAGGCGCCCATATGCTGCAGCAGTTATTTGGTTGATGTGCGCTTCAGGAGATGTGCCTGGTGTTATACTCACCCCAAGATCTTTTTCCTTGAGTGAGGTTTGTAGTCTCTGGCCCCCTAGTCTGTACTCCGTCTGCGGTCTTCTTTGCCCTTCCCCAATCTTCATGACTTTGCACTTGGTGGGGTTGAACTCCAGCAGCCAATTGCTGGACCAGGTCTGCAGCCTGTCCAGATCCCTTTGTATTTCTGCCTGGTCTTCGATCGAATGAATTCTTCTCATTAACTTCACGTCATCTGCAAACAGGGACCCTTCGGATTCTATTCCTTCCGTCATGTCGTTCACAAATACCAGAAACAGCACTGGTCCTAGGACTGACCCCTGTGGGACCCCGCTGGTCACAGGTGCCCACTCTGACACCTCGCCACGTACCATGACTCGCTGCTGTCTTCCTGACTAGTATTCCCTGATCCATTGCAGTGCCTTCCCTGTTATCCCTGCTTGGTCCTCCAGTTTTTGCACTAATCTCTTGTGTGGAACTGTGTCAAACGCCTTCTTGCAGTCCAAGAAAATGTAATCCACCCACCCCTCTCTCTCTTGTCTTACTGCTGTCACCATGTCATAGAACTCCAGTAGGTTTGTGACACAAGATTTCCCGTCCCTGAAACCATGTTGGCTGCTGTTGATGAGATCATTACTTTCTAGGTGTTCCATCACTCTTCTCCTGATAATCTTCTCCATGACTTTGCATACTATACATGTTAGTGACACTGGTCTGTAGTGAAGTGCTTCATGTCTGTCCCCTTTTTTAAAGACTGGAATTACATTTGCTGTCTTCCATGCCTCAGGCAATCTCCCTGTTTCGATAGATGTATTGAATATTGTTGTTAGGGGTACATATAGCGCCTCTGCTCCCTCTCTCAGGTCCCACGGAGAGATGTTATCCGGCCCCATTGCCTTTGAGGTATCTATCTCACTCAGAAGCCTCTTCACTTCTTCCTTGGTTGTGTGTACTGTGTCCAGCACTTGGTGGTGTGCCCCACCTCTCTGTCTTTCTAGAGCCTCCTAACACTTCTTTAAATCTCTTGTTGATTCCACTTACTTCATGATCATTTCTTGTTGTCTCTCCTCCTTCCTTCCTTAGCCTGATTACTTGGTTCTTGACTGTTGTTTTCCTCCTGATGTGGCTGTATAACAGCTTTGGGTCAAATTTGGCTTTCGCTGCTATGTCGTTTTCATATGTCGTTGGGCCTCCCTTCTTATCTGTGCATATTCATTTCTGGCTCTACGACTGCTCTCCTTATCGAACACTGTGGTTTGGGGGGCCTGTGAGGGTGGGAGACCTAGTAGCATACTGTGGGATTCTATAGCTGGGTGTTGGGTGGAAGCTGTGAGTGTGGATTGTAGTTTGTGTTGGGATGGTGTTCTGAGGATAGTTCTGTGTGTGCTTGCACTTGCTGCTCTGTTCTGCTCTGATTGACCTCTGCTGGTTCCAATCTTGTCTCCTTTCGTAGCTCCTTTCGCTTTCTTGTCTTCTCCCTCAACTGCTGTCATTCTGTTTGTGTTCTGTCTCTGTCTAGGAACACCCTCATGTACTTTTCCGAGTATTTCAACCGCAATTTCTCTTGGAGGATCCTGTTCCGTACTGTTTCTGCCCTGAGAATCAGCTTGATAAAGTCGTTTTCTCCCCTTGAAGTACCCCCCTATTCTCTGAAAATTTACAATCTCGTCCATGTCTTCTTCACCTATTTCCTTGATGATGTTCTCAATCTCCTTTCTTTCTGCCTGCCGTCTTTCAGTGTGTGTCCTTTCCTCTCTCTCCTGAAACCCGTGGATAAACATTGATTTAGCCCTTTCCTCTTCCCATTGCCTCTCCCTCTGACTCTGGTTCCTGTCTGTACATGGTCATTTTCCCCCTTATTTTTCCCAGTGGCTCTTGGTAGCATTGTTGTGCCCCTGCATTTGACCTACCCCCCTCTCCGCCTGCACCCAGCTGCTCTCCCCGTTCACTCCTTGGCCCTTCTTGGCAGGTTGATATGGCCTTAGCATAATTCATATCTCCCTCCTTCCTGTTCGGCCTCTCAGCTTCATATGATGTGTCTTCTCTGGTCAATGCTTATGTAACTTGCTTCAGCCTGTTTACCTCATCTTCTAGGACCCTTATCCTGGTTATTGCAGTTTCGGCTTGTGCCTCCCAAATCTTCTTCTTCTCCAACCTCTCTTCTAATTTCACAGAAAGCTCTGTCTCCATTTTTTCAGAAAGCTCTCCTAATTTTCTCTCCCAATCTTGTTCCATCCTTTTCCACTGCTCCTCCATCCACTCCTCCCTACCAGAACCATTCTCATCTGATCCCTGGTTCCTGCGAGTCCCCACCATAATTTTTTTTTTAAGAGAAAAGAGTGAGAGAGAGAGAAAGATAAGGGAAAGGTAGAAGAGAGGGAGAGAGTGAGAAGGGAAAAGGGAGGAGAGAGGGGGAGAGAGGGGAGAGAGGGGCAAAGAGAGGGGAAAGAGAGGGGAAGAGACAGGGGAGAAGGGGGGAGAGAGGGGGAGATGGAAGAGAGGGGATAGAGAGGATCGGGGGAGATAGAGGGGAGAGAGATGGGAAATGGGAGAGGGGAGAGATAGTGAGAGGGGGAGAGATGTTAGAGGGTGAGAGACGTTAGAGGGGGGAGGTGTTAGAGGGAAGATATGTTATAGGGGAGAGATGGGAGAATGGAGAGTTGGGAGAGGGAAGAGAGAGAGATAGGCAAAGGGAGAGATAGTGAGAGAGATAGATAGTGAGAGATATAGGTAGAGATAGGTAGAGAGAGGTATAGGTAGAGAGGTATAGGTAGAGAGAGGTATAGGTAGAGAGAGGTATAGATAGAGATAGTGAGAGAGATAGGTAGAGAGGGAGAGAGATAGGTAGAGGTAGAGAGAGAAACAGGTACTGAGAGATAGGTAGAGATGGGTAAAGAGAGGTAGAGAGATAGGTATTGAGAGAGAAAGAGAGAGGGAGGGATATCAGGTCAGTTAACAGGAAGGTATGAAATCCTGTGTATGTGCGTGTGTATGTGCGTGTGTGTGTGCGCCCCCACTTCTAAGTATTCATACTGATAATAAATACCAGTAATAATACCAGTATTTCTAAAACTACCAACAGTGATTCTAGCACTTATCACATCTACTTATAAAACACAGAAAGTAACTAGGTTGTAAAATTTAGCTTGTCTCAGCTTCTAGGAGTGTCTAACGTCACCCTCACTAGGCTTCCCCTTACTAGGCTTCCCCTCGCTAGGCTGCTCCTCATTAGGCTGCCCCTCGCTAGGCTGCTCCTCACTAGGCTTCCCCTCGTTAGGCTGCCCCTCACTAGGCTTCCCCTCGCTAGGCTGCCCCTCACTAGGCTTCCCCTCGCTAGGCTGCTCCTCGCTAGGCTTCCCCTCACTAGGCTGCTCCTCGCTAGGCTTCCCCTCACTAGGCTGCTCCTCGCTAGGCTGCCCCTCGCTAGGCTGCTCCTCGCTAGGCTGCCCCTCGCTAGGCTGCTCCTCGCTAGTCAACACTATATTCACCTTATCTATGCTATTTCTGCACTAATTCTGGTAATAGCTTGCAGGAGTGAGTGCCCAGTATCTACCAGTGATGCAAGACCAGGACTCAGAACCCCACAACAACCCCAACAGGTGAGTGATACTTGCGCTGGCAGCGGTTCAATGACAAGTTGCCAGATGCTGATGATGTAGTCGTCGTACATACGCCTTCTATCACTACTTTGAAAATTCTTCACCCGTGATGTTTATAACCATATATGCTCATGCATCCCGCGTCCCTCAAGTGATTTCACTTATGATAGAATACACTTCACATTCGGTGTTACACTTTATATGTATAATGTGACACAACTGTTGTGACGTCACTGCTTCAGCAGGCCTACTGCCACCTTCCCTTGTTATATATTTTATTTTTCCTTTCTACTTTTGCTTATTAACTTTTTCACTCTCACTGTATGGTGCCCCACATTTCACTTCTTATCCAATCTCTCGAAATTCTTGAACACCCGCTTCCACACTCACTTGAATCTTTGTATATTTGAATCTGTGTAGCAACAGAAGCCTACTAGCCACTAACGGTTTGACACTTTGAAATATTAAAGATTTCAGGCTTCCTCTCGACTTTTTTTAAGTAATAACTTTAGTTATCACTCGTAGTATTGTTCACTGACGTTGTCACTACCACTGATTACTGCTAGCAGTTGCTGCACGCCATAAGAAACACTAAAGTTCTCGGAGCCTTGTGTACCCACGTCTGCTGACTGTGTGTGTGTGTGTGTGTGTGTGTGTGTGTGTGTGTGTGTGTGTGTGTGTGTGTGTGTGTGTGTGTGTGTGTGTGTGTGTGTGTGTGTGTATGTGTATGTGTGTACTCACCTAATTGTGTATGTCGTGCCGAATAGGTAACTTGTGATTTTGGCTTAAATAGTAACGCTCTTCTTGACGAATAAGGCAAGCGAAAATTTATGTATGCAATAATTTCGCAAAAATCATTCTGACGCTAACGAAAAAAATATTTCATTGTGTTTATCATTAAATTATTGAAAACTTATTTAAAATATATTTAGCTGGATTAGGCTAAATTAAATTACGCTTGTTGTGGGTTCCATATTGGATGACTCCTTTCTTAGATATGGAAACGCTATTGTCAAGTTTGCCAGGCGCCCATATGCTGCAGCAGTTATTTGACTGACGTGCGCCTCAGGGGACGTGCTCGGTATAGTGCTCAACCTAAGACCATTTTTCTTAAGTGAGGATTGCAGCTTTTAATCATCTAGCGGTCTTGTTTGTCCTTCCCTAAGTTTCATGACCTTGCACTTCGTGTGGTAAACTTTCCTGATCCACGTCCGTTTGTATTATGCACAGTAGTTTCACATCAGCGAACAGGGACACCTCTGAATCTGTTCGTTCCATTGTATCATGTACATATGCAAGAAACAGGACCGGACCTACGACTAACCCTTGTCGAACCTCACTCGCTACATGGGCCCACTCTGACACCTCATCACGTATCAACACTCGTTATTTCCTTCCTGTCAGGTATTTCCAGATCCAATGAAGTGTTTTCCATACTATTCCTGCCTGCTCCTCTAGTTTTTGAACTAGTCTCTTGTGTTACTGGGTCGAAAGCCTTCTTCGAGTCCAAAGAGAAGTAATCTTAAGTAGATTTGTGACACAGAGTTTCCCATCCCAGAAGCCATCTTGACTGTTATGTATGACGTACTCCACCACTTTTCTGATAATCTTCTCCATGACTTTACATACTATACATATCAGTGACACTGGTCTGTAGTTAAATGCAGTATGTCTGTCTCCTTTCTTAAAAACTGGAACTACATTTGTTGTCTTCCACACCTTGAGACAGTTGTTTTGTTTCGTTAGATTTATTGAAGTTTGATGCTAGCTGCACATACATTTCCTCTGATCCCTTTCTCAGGACCCATGGAGAGATGTTATTTGGGTCCACCGCCTTCGAGGTATCTAGTTCACGTAGCAGTTTCTTCACCTTCTCCTAGGTTATGTACACTGTGTCCAGCACTTGGTGCACCCTACCGCCTCGGTTTACTGGCACCATTTCTGTTTCCACTGTGAATACTTCTCTAAATCTTGTGCTCAGCTCTTCATATATTTCCTGGTAACTCTTTTTGAGCTCCCCTCCTTCCTTCCTCAGTCTGATTACCTGGTCCTTGACTGTTGAGTTCCTCCTGAAGTGATTAATAACTTTGTGTCAGATTTAGTTATTCTCATGTTGCCACTGAGCCTTTCTCCTTATCCATTTATATTCGTTTATGGTTCTTTTCCTTAACTCTTTGTTTTCTTGAGTTCTTCGCCTTCTGTATTTTTTCCATGCTCTAGCACACTTCGCTGCGGTCTCTTTACACATCCAGGTAAACCATGGCTTCACTCTGGTCTTTCCAGTTTTTCTGTTACCTCTTAGTATGAACTTCTCTGCCTCCCTGCACTTTGTGGTCACTTGCTCCATCATTTAAGTTTCAGTCTTTCCCTCTAGTTCTCTTTCTCACTGCACTTCATGCAGGATTCGCTTCATACCTGTAAAGCCTCTTTTTTGAAATTTGACTTCTCCTGTCTTTCTCATGCTGCTCCATTTTCCATTGTTAACCCTGCAAGGTATTCGAAACTCAGGACCATCTGATCAGTAGCACCAAGCGGCCTTTCGTGCTGGAACATCCTCTCCTTTCTCTCTGGTTCAACCCCTAACATGCTGGAGCATAAAGCTTCTCAATACCGTCTCCAGCACCTTAGCGCTCCACGTTCCTGGTCACACATTTGGCTCTACGTCTTCCCACTCATTCTGCCTGTGACTGAAATCTTTACCCTACCATGTGGGCCTTCCTGGCTACCTCAGCTAGTGTATACACCCATTGCTCTATTGCTATCATCATACCTTTATCTTGGTCTCCTACTGTTCAGTCGTGAGTTGTACATTACTGTTATCATCATCCTTGGATCCCCTGATCTGAAGCATTCCTAATGTGAAGCCCTCTGTTTCGTGTCTCTAATTTTTTCCCATTTCCTCAATTTTTTGATGAGCAGTGCAACACCTCCTTCCCCTCTGTTCCCTTAATCTTTCCTCAGGATCTGATATCCATTTGGAGAGAACACGTCAGTTATCATCCCCGTGAGCTTTGTCTTCATGAGTGCTATGAATATCCGGGGATGCCTCAATGATCCACTCTTGCCACTCCTCAATCTTAATTGATATTTCATCTGCATTGGTTTACCATACCTTCAGCATCTTTTCCAGTACTGTATTTTGTCAGGAGGGAGGGGTTAGCATGGACTGGGGCGTAGAAGGTAAGGCAGGATATTACGGAATGCTTACGGAATGCTGGAGGTGGGGGCTGTGGAGTGTGGAATGTTTCTGCATATTGTGTTTGGTTGGTATGGGGTGGTAGGGGTTGAGTGCGCTCAGTGAGCATTTGTGTTTGCTGTTCCCACTGAGGTTGAGCTTCCCTGTCTATTGATGCCTGCCCTGTCTCTCCTTCCATTGGTGTCTTCTTACTCCCTTAGTACAGTAAACCCTTATGTTACACGGATTTATTTGGCGCGTTTTGGTTATACAACACTTCGTAAAATTAACACGGTTCAGTTTGCGGGAGGGGAAAAAAATTGGATGGACTCTGACTCCAACCTTGAAGTACCAAGCTTCTGGAATAAATTTAACATTGCAAATGCCATCAGCTGTGCTAGAAGTGCATAAAATGAAGTGCCAGAATCAACATTAAATGTAGACTGGGGAAGGTATGGCCTTCTGTAGTCATTCTTTCACTGGTTTTCCCTTGCATGAGAGTCAGGTTCAGGAAATTGTTCAGCTAGCAAGGAGATTACCAGGTGATGGTTTTGAAGGTATGAAGGAAGATGTGAATAAATTCTTAGAAGATAATGATGAAGGAGTCCATAGGAAATGTTGCCAGAGCTCAATACACAGATACAAGAAAACTAAATAACAGAAGAACCTGAAGAAAAACAGTTAACATTGCAGCAGTTACGTGAGCAGTTCCATGATGCTGCTAAACCAGCAGACTTTTTCACTGAATAGGACCCCGATAAATCTAGAAGCAGTGCTTTGAAATGGGATCTAGAGCAGCTGGTGATGCCTTACAGTCAGCTGTATAATGTACTGCAGGGTAAAAGAAGCCAGAGATCCCTTACAGAATTTATGCACACTCCAATACAACCATCGGCTTTAGTACCAGAACCTCAACCATCCACTTCTGCCGACAATCAACAACCATCCACCTCAGCCCAGCAGGGCCACACCATGCATCTCCACTCTCTTCACAATCACTGACATACACCAGCAACCACAATCTAAAGTTAATAATAACATTTCTGCTGTATTTGTAGTCTTAAGCAACAAAAAAACATTATCATTTTTATTTTTGTAAGATTTAGATGTCTAAACAAAAAACTTGTTTGGTTTTTTGGGTGGTCTTAGGAACATAACCCTAGTTTTCCAAGAAGTTCTTCAGTTTATATAAAACGGATTTTATCTAACACGACATTTTCTGGAATGTAACGACAGTGTACATTCGACAGTCCCCATTCTTTTTGTGCTCTGTCTCAGTCAAGGTACACTCTCAGATATTCTCAGAAATCCTTTAACATTAGTTTCTATTGTAAGATACTGTCTTGAATGTCATTTTGACTTGGCGATTTTTTTCCCTCGAATATCTCTAAGTCTGTGAAAATTTGTTACCAGGAACATGTCTTTCTCTCCTGTTATTGCAATGATGCTGTCAATCTCTTTTCCTCACAATGTCTTCTTTCATCGTAGATCGTCACTTCAGTCTCTGAAAGCCCATGAATAATTCTTGACCTCTCCTTTTCTTATTCCAGATTTTCCCCCTCTTTCAGTCCCTTGGCTATCCACTGACGTTTCTTTTTACAAGACCCTTCTCCTTTCAGTCCATTTTTTAAGATCCTACTTCAGCACATCTATTTCTTCCTCAGCGCTTGTTTCTCGTAGTCAGTTAAGGTGCGTGATTTCAAGTTTATCATTAACCTACAAACAAAAATGATCTCACCCACTTTTATTCCAGTCATGATACTAAGACCAAAAGGACATCGGATTTTTCCCAAGAGCAAAACATCGTGCAAACCATCACTGATCTACATTTTCCTTCGTTTTTCATCAAAGACTGCAAGAAAAGAGCTCTTCAGATCACTGATTCTCCACGCACCAACACCACTCCTAACAAAGTTATAATCCTTCCCAACAGCCAGGTTGCACTGAACGTTTCTAAGTACTCGCACAAACTAACATTAGAGTCACCATTGCATCCATAAAGGATCTAACCAGGACAAAATCGAGCCACTGTGAACAAGTCAATGCCTGAGTTTACACTATACCTTGTGGAGGCTGCGGCAGAATATATGTAGGTGAAACAGCAAGGAACCTCGAAACAAGTCTCAATGAACACATTAACGCCTGCATACAACACCAAAATTCCGCCAGTCACCTCAAGAAATTCAACGACACCCGACTAGTGATCAGAGAACCTAATTTCCGCAGACGTAAATGCCTTGAATCATCATTAATCGCTGTTTCTAACAAAATCAAGCAAAATAAAGGCAGCTTTATCATCTCTGAAGTATTAGCAAAAATCCTCCTCAAAAAAATAAACCCTGCCATCACACAGTCTCTGTTGCTAATACTACACAAGAACATAACAGAGGAGGAACACTGAAACAGACTTTCTCAAATCCAACCACTAATAGAAATATTTGTCTAACCTATATTTATGCTACGCAAGTAATAACTTCTATAATCTTTCACTCATGTGTAAATTGATTGTTCAACCATATTGTATTACCAATACTACTACTACAATATTACTACTACTACCACTAGTATTACACCTCACTCAAAGCTTATATTTACCGTCTATATCCATGTATTGTTTGTAACGGCTTGATAAAGCTCCTGGAGAGCGAAACGTTGCCACAATAAAATGTCACATTAGTTGCACTTGTGTCCTTTTACCTAACATCCGCAACCACGACCATCAAGGACATCACCAGTAGTAGACAGGACAAGCCTCCATCCTCTGCAGGGGTATACATAATCCCTTGTAATGACTGCAACAAATTATATGTGGGCGAAACATCAAGAGACCTCCAAACACGTATTTCAGAACACCAATATGCAAGCAGGACTGACGATACAAGGAATGCCTGTGTACAACATCGCAATTCACACAACCATTTAATTAACTACAGAAACTCAAGGCTTATCGCCACAGAAGACAACACTCAATACCGAAGAATCCTGGAATAATCGCTTATCTCTATAACCAACAATTTCAACCAGAACAACGGCTTCTATAACATAGCTGAACCACTCGCCAAGAAACTTCTTCATCGCTATCCCACATAAGAACATAGAACACTGCAGAAGGTCTACTCACAACTTGTCCAATACCCCTGCCAAGCTACCCAAGACTCTATAACTCCACCCGGTAGATCATCAGATGCAGCATTCTCCACCTGACCTCAACATTCTGAACATGACAATAAATACTCCCGTACCTTCCACCCCAGGTAGATCTGTGTGTGACTTGAAAAAGCCCACTGTGTGGGTGAAACGTTGTCAATAAAGGATCACATTATACTGCATATGTGTTTATATTTTACCTAACATTCTCTTAGATTTGCCAGACAAACATTGGCAGCAGATGTTATTTGCCTTATGTGAGTCTCTGCCGATACACTGGTCATTATTTTCACCTCTGTTTCTTTCTCTATGAGTGAAATTTACAGCCTCCGTCCCACTAGTTTCTGCTTCGCTTTCGGCCTTCTTGCTATTTCCACAATGTTCATGGCTTTATATATACTAAGGATATATTCAAGCAACCACTCACCTGATATCACTTGCAATTTCTCCAGATCCTCTTAAGCCTTTCCCCGTCCTTACCTACATTTTACACTAGGAAACAGGGATAAATGTAATATCGATCCTTGTAGAACTCCAAAAATTACTCTTCCCCATTTTGATGTCTCTTTCCAGTAAGTTACTCCATGTTTCCCTTCCTCCAGTATACTCTGTGATCCACTGGAATATGTTCCCCGCTCTCATATTCCTGCCTCAATCTCCTGTTATTTGGTGGCGGGTTGTATATCACTGTAACTACAATTCTGAGTCCCCTCAGTCTGAGCACTCTGTGAAATTGCTTCCTCTCTCCAAACTTTTCTTATTACTGAATTCTGCTGGAAATACGGCATCTTATATAATTTAAGTCAGTTTCTATATTGGGTGGCATTCTTGAGAAATAAATCAGCTTTAATATTTTCAGTACGATGAGATGAGCTCTGCTAGTGAATGGAAATCATTATCTGTATTTATTTAATAAAACTGACAAATTGTGAATCATGCAGACCATCAGTAACGTAAATCTTTCTGTGTGGAAAGCACTCTAGAGCTAGAAAGTTAAAGCTGATCAGAAGAGCCACTCTCCAGTTACCGAAGATATTCCAGCTATTCCAAGCTTAAAAAAATACATTCCTTTCACAAATTTACCAGAACACAAACCAAAGCCAATGGTTACTAACCTGGCTATTAGGTACATCAGCCATCACTTACTGAAGCCATTCAAAGAAAACTGACTTAAATATATGCTCAGTGGCCACTTTATTAGGTACACATGTACACCTGCTCGTCAAGGCAAATGTCTTATCAGCCAATCACGTGGCAGTACCTCAGTGCTATAAAGGTTGCAGATATGGTCAAGAGGTTCAGTTGTTGTTCAAAACAAACATCAGAATGAGGAAGAAATGCGATCTAATTGATTTGAAATGTGGTTTGATTATCTTAGAAACATCTGATCTGGGAGTTTCATAACAATATCTAGAGTTTTCAGAGAATGTTGGGAAAAAAAACACTAAAAACCGAGGAACTGGTAAATGTTGATAAAGATAGGGAAGCTGTGATTTCATGCATTGGGCTGAGAGGTATAACATCTTGTAGGAAGAGCCAAATGTGAGAGTGAGAAAGGTGCGTAAGGATGTGGGTAGAATTAAAGGGGATACAGCAGCTGGGATTGACGAGACCAAGACAGAAATGTTGAAAGCTAGTGGCAATATAGTTTTGGAATGGTTGAAGCTTTTTATTAATTAATGTATGAATAAGGGGAAGGTATGAAGGGATTGGCAGAAAGCACGAATAGTTCCTTTGTAAAAAACAAAGGGGACAATTATAGGGGAAAAATTATAGGGGGAAAAAGCCTGTTGCTATCAAGCCTTTACGTCTCACCGTTGTTAACAAGACTATACTATACCACCTCTCCAGGAGCAGCTTCAAAAAGTTTGAAAATGGTTCCTCTGCAAACCTGCCTCCTTAAGCCCTGGCACTTTTTCTTTGGCTGTGGACACTCCGCTCCATCGCTATTCTTGGTCTGTCCGGCATTTACTGCACACCCGCCCTTTAGGGTCTTACCTGAACTCTGTTGTTGTTTGTTGTTCAGTATACGTGGTAAGATGAATGGCAGAGTTATAATTGAAAGAATCAGAGAGTAAGACAGAGATCAGATTCACAGGAGAACAAGGAAAGGAGACTTTAGGAAGGAAAGGGGATGGGTAGACCAAGATTACAGAGAAGCGTGTAAGTGAACAGTATGAAGCTAAGGATTAAAACGTTTACGTTGAATTTATGGATTTGAAAAAGGCATATGATAGGGCGGATAGGCGAGAAATGTGGCAGATGATGCAAGTGTATAGAATTTGTCGTAGGTTACTGAAAGCAGTTAAGAGTTTTAACTAGGAAAGGATGATTATTTCCCAGTAAAAGTAGGCCGTAGACAGGGATGAATGATGTCACAATGGCTACTCAATATATTTATAGATGAGGTTGTAAGAAAAGTGAATGTTCGGGTACTGTCAAAAGGTGTGTGGTATTAAAAGATAAATAACCTAAAAAAAACTGTGAGCTGGCACATTGGATTTTGCTGATAACACTGTTCTTTCGGGAAATTCTGAAGAGAAGTTGCAGAGGTTGGTGGACGAGTTTGGGAGTGTATGTACAAGGAGGAAATTAAAAGTCAAAGTGTAATGTTATAAGATAACAAAAAAGAATAGGTAATGAAAGATTGGATATCAGATTGGAGTGAGGGAGTATGGAGGAAGTGAATGTATTCAGATATTTGGGAGTGGACTTGTCAGCAGATGGGTCTATGAAGGATGAGGTGAACCATAAAATTGATGAGGGACAAATGGTGAGGAGTCTGTGGAGGCAAAGAAAGTTATCCATGAAAGTAAAGAGGGAAATGTATGAGAGTATAGTGGTAGCAACGCTCTTGTATGGGTGTGAAGCATGGTTGGTGAATGTTGCAACAAGGAGAATGACTTGGAGGGCGTGTAAATCTGTTGTGGAAGGAAAGCGGGGCTGGGGCCGGCCTAGGAATGGTTTGAGGGAGTGGGTAAAGGAGGTTTTGTATACGAGAGGCTTAGACTTCCAGCAAACATATGTGAATGTGTTAGAAAGGAGTGGAGACAAATTGCTTTTATGACCTGATGTGCTGTTGGAGTGTGAACAATGAAACATTTATGAAGGGACTTAGGGAAACCAGTTAGTCGGACTTGAGTCCTGCAGGTGGGATGTACACTGCCTGCACTCTGAAGGAGGGGTGGAGATATGCTGCAGTTTTTGTTCTGTAGTGTAGACATGCCTCTCGCAAGATGGAGTGATGAAGTGAGTGATGGTAAAAGTGTTTTTTCTTTTAAGGGTAACTCTGCCTCGGTGGAAAACTGCCGATGTGTTAATATAAATACAAATCCTTAAAATTCAGTGTCACAAAATTAGAAATTTTTACTTTATATCTTAGAGTAAGTGTTCTGACAAAAAATTTTTTTACGAAAGGTTACATTATTAGTACTTTCTGTAAGCTTATGATAGTTACCAATATCCTCAGATACCAGACATCAGTCACCGTATAGTTTTTAGACACATCAAGACTTTGTCCCTTTTCTTTTTAGTGACACAACGTTAGAACAGTTAAAAACAACATATTTTTCCACTAGTCAGTTATCAGGAATATTTACTGAGTACTTACCAAGGTTCATCCATGGCATGGTGAAGTCAACCACTTGTTCACGTTCGTACGTAATTGTCAGGTCACCGATGGCCAAGTCAGCTTTCTGTCGCAAAAAAAAATAAATGATGAAAGCACCATTGTATACCTGATGTTTAACAAAGTATGACTGTTGACAGTTGTACTTGAATCAGTCGTGTTTGTGAACTAGACGTGTTTTGTACACATTACAAGTAATGATTTTTTTCTCTCACTAACTTTGCAACATCTGTCACTGAAGCGATCCCTTTCTGATATAAATTATTGTATAACAATAATGTATATATTACAGAATCTATGGTATATACAAAATATGTATTTTCAAATAATATATCCTAATTAAATTATCTAAAAAAATTCTTTATGATTAAATATGCTCTTCTATAGTCAAATATATATACTATAATCAAATATATATAGTATAATCAAATATATATAGTATAATCAAATATATATAGTATAATCAAATATATATAGTATAATCAAATATATATAGTATAATCAAATATATGCATATGGATAGAATAAGCGCTTCTACCCTGTAATAAATTGTTAAATATTGTGAAAATCACATGTTACATAAGTTATCCTTTGCACTGTGTGATATCTGAATATAAATCAATTGGAGATGGTGGTGGGAAAGATTTGAAATCTGTTTAAGATATTTAAGTCACCATCAAGAGGATTATGGACCTTGATATAACGGTGCACAAAGTATAAAAACGTATTGAAAATAAGCTGGAACACGAGTAAAACGTGAAAAATGTTAAATAATGGAAATATTCTGCTTTTATTTCGGAAAATATGGAAAGAATTCTTGCAAAATCAGTTCTGAAATACATTTAATTACAGTTCTAAATTGCAAGTTAGTTACCCACAAATTAAATTAATTTCAATTTTGTGAACCAAGTTACTGTTGGTAGCCATTTCAGGTTTAAGAATTCTGTTGCATCTCCTCTGTGTTCTAGTGTGTCGCTTCACTTGTTGTAAATATTCTAAAAGATGCAAAACAGTCAGTTGAATGATAGCTCCAGGCCTTTCGTGTTGCTATCAACACATCAGGAGCTTCCAATGTTACAGAAAAGAGGATGCAGTACAAGCAGACAAGTTCAGAGAAACATTTTTGTAATCCCGGTGATTGTTTTGCATTCTGTATCATCTGTTCGCGAATTTTTGCAGACATAATTATGTGTAAGGCACAAGATGTGACTCAGTCTCCCAGGAGAACATCACTTTCCTCGTCTATCAAAAATTCATTCCGAGTTTCACTGTCATACATTAAACATAACATCACGGAACCTTCATGTTAAACACCTTAAAACTGGTTTCATTTACAATGATTTTGAAAATAACTTGTAGTTATTGTAGTTTATTTTTTGGTGTGTCTAATAATTTTCAATGTTAAGTCTGGTCTTGGATAATAACTGTGTGATTCACATAAGACATTTAAACACCTTACTTGATCTGCCTATTTATTTTTATTTGTCCTTGTGTTTTTCTGGCGTTTTATCGTATTTTCAATGACTTGATACGTTTATACAATTTTAAATCACATTCGAGAAATGAATGAACATGTCGAGTCATTTCTAACCAAAACATTATAATGTCCTCAGAAGATTTCCACTCTTTAATAAATCGTATAAATATTAACTTTTCGCTGGGACTTACACGCGGGATTTGCTCGGGGATTTAATGGCATAAATATTGAAGGTGCAGTTCCACTATAGCTTATGACGACGTCCCGTCCATTCTGGAGCAGGTTATAACTTGATAATTATCCAGGAAGAACCGAAATATTGTCATAAGGTTCCACTTCTGTGTGAGCTATTTGAGGAACCTGACTATCATGTGACACGAACTCTGCTCACTGTCGCTCACACTTGCTGGAAGGAACCCTGAACTGTCGCTAACAACTGCTGGAAGGAATCTTGACCTGTCGCACACACCAACTGGAAGAAACCCTGAACTGTCGCTCACACTTGCTGGAAGGAACCCTGAACTTTCGCTCACACTTGCTGGAAGGAACCCTCAACTGTCGCTCACACTTGCTGAAAGGAACCCTGAACTGTCGCTCACACTTGCTGGAAGGAACCCTGAACTGTCGCTCACACTTGCTGGAAGGAACCCTCAACTGTCGCTCACACTTGCTGAAAGGAACCCTGAACTGTCGCTCACACTTGCTGGAAGGAACCCTGAACTGTCGCTCACACTTGCTGGAAGGAACCCTGAACTGTCGCTAACACTTGCTGGAAGGAACCCTGAACTGTCGCTAACACTTGCTGGAAGGAACCCTGAACTGTCGCTAACACTTGCTGGAAGGAACCCTGAACTGTCGCTAACACTTGCTGGAAGGAACCCTGAACTGCCGCTCACAAGTGCTGGAAGGAACCTTGACCTGTCGCACACACCAACTGGAAGAAACCCTGAACTGTCGCTCACACTTGCTGGAAGAAACCCTGAACTGTCGCTCACACTTGCTGGAAGGAACCCTCAACTGTCGCTCACACTTGCTGAAAGGAACCCTGAACTGTCGCTCACACTTGCTGGAAGGAACCCTGAACTGTCGCTCACACTTGCTGAAAGGAACCCTGAACTGTCGCTCACACTTGCTGGAAGGAACCCTGAACTGTCGCTCACACTTGCTGGAAGGAACCCTGAACTGTCGCTCACACTTGCTGGAAGGAACCTTGAACTTTGGCTCACACTTGCTGGAAGAAACCCTCAACTACCGCATCCACCAGCTGGAAGGAACCCTGACCTGTCGCACACACCTGCTGGAAGGAACCCTGACCTCTCGCACAAACCTGCTGGAAGGAACCCTGAACTGTGCCACACACCTGCTGGAAGGAACCCTGACCTCTCGCACACACCTGCTGGAAGGAACCTTGACCTGTTGCACACACCTGCTGGAAGGAACCCTGACCTGTCGCACACACCTGTTGGAAGGAAACCTGAACTGTGGCACACAGCTGCTGGAAGGAAGCCTGACCTGTTACACACACCTGCTGGAAGGAACCCTGACCTGTCGCACACACTTGCAGGAAGGAACACTAACCTGTGGCACACAGCTGCTGGAAGGAAGCCTGACCTGTGGCACACACCTAATGGAAGGAACCCTGATCAGTGGCACAAACCTGCGGGAAGGAACATTGACCTGTGGCACACACCTGCTGGAAGGAACCCTGACCTGTGCCACACACCTGCTGGAAGGAACCCTGATCTGTGGCTCATACCTGCTGGAAGGAGCCCTGACCTGTGGCACACACCTGCTGGAAGGAACCCTGACTTGTGGCACACACCTGCTTGAAGGAACCCTGACCTGAGGCACACACCTGCTGGAAGGAAGTCTGACCTGTGGCACACACGTGCTGGAAGAACCCTGACCTGTGGCACACACCTGCTGGAAGGAACTCTGACCTGTCGCATACACCTGCTGGAAGGAACCCTGACCTGTTGCACACACCTGCTGGAAGGAACCCTGAACTGTAGCACACACCTGCTGGAAGGAAGCCTGACCTGTCGCACACACCTTTTTGGAAGGAACCCTGTCCTGTGGCACACACCTGCTGGAAGGACCCCTGACCTGTCGCATACACCTGCTGGAAGGAACCCTGACCTGTCGCACACACATGCTGGTAGGAACCCTGACATGTGGCACACACCTGCTGGAAGGAACCCTGACCTGTGGCATACACCTGCTGGAAGTAACCCTGACCTGTCGCGCACACCTGCTGGAAGGAACCCTGACCTGTCGCGCACACCTGCTGGAAGGAACCCTGACCTTTGGCACACACCTGTTGGAAGGAACCCTGACCTGTCGCACACACGTGCTGGAAATAACCCTGACCTGTCGCACACACCTGGTGGAAGGAACCCTGACCTGTGGCACACAATTGCTGGAAGGAACCCTGACCTGTCGCACACACCTGCTGGAAGGAACCCTGACCTGTCGCACACACCTACCTACTGGAAGGAATCCTGACCTGTCGCACACATGAGCTGGAAGGAACCCGGACCTGTCGCACACACCTGCTGGAACGAACCCTGTCCTGTGGCACACACCTGCTGGAAGGAACCCTTACCTGTGGCACACACCTGCTGAAAGGAACCGTGACCTGTGGCACACACCTGCTGGAAGGAACCCTGACCTGCGGCACACACCTGCTGGAAGGAACAAAGACTTGTCGCGTGCACCTGCTGGAAAGAAGCCTGATCTGTCGCACACACCTGCCGAAAGGAAGCCTGACCTGTCGCACACACCTGCTGGAAGGAACCCTGACCATTCGCACACACCTGCTGGAAGGAACCTTGACCTGTGGCACACACCTGCTGGAAGGAACACTGAGCTGTCGCTCTCATCTACTGGAAGGAATCCTGATCTGTCGCACACACATGCTGGAAGGAACCCTGACCTGTCGCACACACCTGCTGGAGGGAAGCCTGACCTGTCTCACACACCTGCTGGAAGGAAGCCTGACCTGTCGCACACACCTGCTGGAAGGAACCCTGACTTGTCGCACACACCTACTGGAAGGAACACTGGCCTGTGGCACACACCTTCAGGAAGAACCCTGACCTGTCGCAAACACCAGCTGGAAGGAACACTGAACTGTTGCACACACATGATGGAAGGAACCCTGACCTGTGGCACACACTTGCTGGAAGGAACCCTGACCTGTCGCACACACCTGTTGGAAAGAACCTTGACCGCTCGCACACACCTGCTGGAAGGAACCCTGACAAGTCGCACACACCTGCTGGAAGGAACACTGACCTGTTGCACACACCTGATGGAAGGAACCCTGAGCTGTGGCACACACCTGCTGGAAAGAACCCTGAGCAGTGGCACACACCTGCTGTAAGGAACCCTGACCTGTAGCACACACCTGCTGTAAGGAACCCTGACCTGTTGCACACACCTGCTGGAATAACCATGACCTGCCGCACACACCTGCTGGAAGGAACCCTGACCTGTCGCACACACCTGCTGCAAGGTACACCGACCTGTTGCACACACATGCTGGACGGAACCCTGACCTGTGGCACACACTTGCTTCAAGGAACCCTGACCTGTCGCACACACCTGCTAGAAGGAACCCTGATCTGTCGCATACACCTGCTGGAAGGAACCTCCTCCTGTCGCACACATCTCCTGGAAGGAACCCTGACCTGTTCTACACACCTGCTTTAAGGAACCCTGACCTGTGGCATACACCTGCTGGACGGAACCCTGACCTCTGGCACACTCCTGCTGGAAAGAACCCTGACCTCTCGCAAACATCTGCTGGAAGGAACCCTGACCTGTTGCACACATCTGCTGGAAGGAACCCTGACCTGTGGCACACACCTGCTGGAAGGAACCCTGATCTGTGGCACACACCTGCTGGAAGGAACAATTATCTGTGGCACATACCTGCTGGAAGGAACCGTGGCCTGTGGCACACACCTGCTGGAAGGAACCATGACCTGTGGCACACACCTGCTGGAACGACCCCTGACCGGTGGCAAACACCTGCTGGAAGGAACCCTGACCTGTCGCACACACCTGTTGGAAGGAACCCTGAACTGTGGCAAACACCTGCTGGAAGGAACCCTGACCTGTCGCACGCACCTGCTGGAAGGAACCCTGACCTGTAGCACACACCTGCTAGAAGGAACCCTGACCTGTCGCACACACCTTTTTGAAGGAACCCTGACCTGTTACACACACCTGCTGGAAGGAACCCTGATCTGCCGCACGCACCTGCTGGAAGGATCCCTGACCTGTGGCACACACCTACCTGAAAGAAGACTGACCTGTCGCACACAACTGCTGGAAGGATCCCTGATCTGTGGCACTCACATGCCTGAAGGAACCCTGACCTGTGGCACACACCTGCTGGAAGGAACCCTGACCTGTGGCACACACCTGCTGGAAGGAACCCTGACCTGTGGCACGCACCTGCTGGAAGGAAGCCTGACTAGTGGCACACACCTGCTGGAAGGAACCCTGACCTGTGGCTCACTCCTGCTCGAAGGAGCCCTGACCTGTGGCACACACCTGCTGGAAGGAACCTTGACTTGTGGCACACACCTGCTCGAAGGAACCCTTACCTGTGGCACACATCTGCTGGATGGAACCCAGACCTGTTGCACACGCTTGCTGGAAGGAAGCCTGACCTGTGGCTCACACGTGCAGGAAGGAACCCTGACCTGTGGCACACACCTCCTGGAAGGAACCCTGACCTGTCTCAAACACCTACTGGAAGGAACCCTGACCTGTTGCACACACCTGCTGGAAGGAACTCTGACCTGAGGCACACACCTGCTGGAAGGAACAATGACCTGTGGCACACACCTGCTGTAAGGGAGCCTGATCTGTGGCACACACCTGCTGGAAGGAAGCCTGACTTGTGGCACACACCTGCTGGAAGGAACCCTGACCTGTGGCTCATACCTGCTGGAAGGAGCCCTGACCTGCGGCACACACCTGCTGGAAGGAACCCTGACTTGCGCACACACCTGCTGGAAGGAACCCTGACCTGTGGCACACATCTGCTGGATGGAACCCTGACCTGTGGCACACACCTGCTGGAAGGAAGCCTGACCTTTGGCACACACCTGCTGGAAGGAAACCTGACCTGTGGCACTCACCTGCTGGAAGGAACCCTGACCTGTGGCTCACACCTGCTGGAAGGAGCACTGACCTGTGGCATACACCTGCTGGAAGGAACCCTGACTTGTGACACACATCTGCTGGAAGGAACCCTGACCTGTGGCACACATCTGCTGGATGGAACCCTGACCTGTGGCACACACCTGTTGGAAGGAAGCCTGACCGTTGGCACACACGTTCTGGGTGGAACCCTGACCTGTAGCACACAACTGGAAAAAACCCTGACCTGTCGCAAACACCTGCTGGAATGAACCCTGACCTGTTGCACACACCTGCTGGAAGGAACCCTGACCTGTGGCACACACCTGCTGGAAGGAACAATGACCTTTTACACAGACCTTTCTGGAAGGAACCCTATCCTGTCGCACACACCTGCTGGAAGGAACCCTGACCTGTCGCACACACCTGCTGGAAGGAAGCCTGACCTGTCGCACACACGTGCTGGAAGGAACCCTGACCTGTGGCACACACCTGCTGGAAGGAACCCTCACCTGTGGCACACACCTGCTCGAAGTAACCCTGACCTGTCGCACACACCTGCTGGAAGGAACCCTGACCTTTGGTACACACCTGTTGGAAGGAATCCTGACCTGTCGCACACACCTGCTGGAAGGAACCCTGACCTGTCGCACACTCCAGCTGGAAGGAACCCTAAATTGTCGCACACACCTGCTGGAAGGAACCATGACCTGTCGCACACACCTGCTGGAAGGAACCCTGACCAGTGGAACACACCTGCTGGAAGGAACCGTGACCTGTGGCGCACACGTGCTGGAAGGAACCCTGACCTGTGGCACACACCAGCTGGAAGGAACCCTGACCTGTTGCACACACCTGCTTGAAGGAACCCTGGCCGGTGGCACACACCTGCTGGAAGAAACCCTGGCCTGTGGCACACACCTGCTGGAAGGAAGCCTGACATGTGGCACACACTTGCTGGAAGGAACCCTGACCTGTCGCACACACTTGCTGGAAGGAACCCTGACCTGTTGCATACACCTGCTGGAAGGAACTCTGACCTGTGGCACACATCTACTGGAAGGAATCCTGACCTGTCGCACACACCTCCTGGAAGGAACCCTAACCTGTCGCACACACCTGCTAGAAGGAAGCCTGACCTGTGGCACACACCTGCTGGAAGGAACCCTGACCTGTAGCATACACCTGCTGGAAGAACCATGACCTGCTGCATACACCTGCTGGAAGCAACCTGACCTGTCGCACACACCTGCTGAAAGGAACCCTGACCTGCCGCTCACACCTGCTGGAAGGAACACTGATCTGTTGCACACACATGCTAGAAGGAGCCCTCACCTGTGGCACACACTTGCTGGAAGGAACTCTGATGTGTCGCACACACCTGATTGAATGAACCATGACCTGTCGCATACACATGCTGGAAGCAACCCTAACCTGTCGCACACACCTGATGGAAGGAACCCTGACCTGTTGCTCACACCTGCTGGAAGGAACCATGAGCTGCGGCACACACCTGCTGGAAGGAACCCTGACATGTGGCACACACCTGCTGGAAGGAACCCTGACCTGTGGCACACCATTGCTGGAAGGAACCCTGACTTGTCGCATACACCTGCTGGAAGGAACCCTGACCAGTCGCATACACCTGCTGGAAGGAACCCTGTCTTGTCGCATACACCTGCTGGAAGGAACCCTGACCTGTCGCACACATCTGCTGGAAGGAACCCTCACCTGTTGCACACACCTGCTGGAAGGAACCCTGACCTGTGGCACACACCTGCTGGAAGGAATCCTGACCTCTGGCACACTCCTGCTGGAAGGAACCCTGATCTGTCGCACACTCCTGCTGGAAGGAACCCTGACATGTTGCAAACACCTGCTGGAAGGAACCCTGACCTGTGGCAAATACCTGCTGGAAGGAACTCTGACCTGTGGCACACACCTGCTGGAAGGAACCCTGACCTGTGGCACATTCCTGCTTGAAGGAACCCTGACCTGTGGCACATACTTGCTGGAAGGAACCCTGACCTGTGGCACACACCTGGTGGAAGGAACCCTGACCTGTGGCACACACCTGCTGAAAGGAACCCTTACCTGTCGCACACACCTGCTGGAAGGAACACTGACTAGTTGCACACACATGCTGGAAGGAATCCTGACCTGTGGCACACACTTGCTGTAAAGAACCCTGATCTGTCGCACATACCTGCTGGAATGAACTCTGACCTGTCGCATACACCTGCTGGAAGGAAATCTGACCTGTCGCACACACCTGCTGGAAGGAAACCTGACCTGTTGCACACACCTGCTGGAAGGAACAATGAGTTGTGGCACGCAACTGCTGGAAGGAACCCAGACATGTGGCACACACCTGCTGGAATGAACCTTGACCTGTGGCACACACCTGCTGGAATGAACCCTGACCTGTGGCACACTCATCCTGGAAGGAACCCTGACTTGTCGCACACACCTGCTGGAAGGAACCCTGACCTGTTGCACACACCTGCTGGAAGGAACCCTTACCTGTGGCACACACCAGCTGGAAGGAACCCTGACCTGTAGCACATACCTGCTGGAAAGAACCCTGACCTGTGGCACACACCTGCTGGAAGGAACCCTTACCTGTCGCACACACCTGCTGGAAGGATCCCTGACCTGTGGCACATACCTGCTGCAAATAACCCTGACCTGTGGCACACACCTGCTCTAAGGAACCCTGACCTGTCGTTTACACCTGCTGGAAGGAACCCTGACCTGTCGCACACACCTGCTGGAAGTAACCCTGACCTGTTGCACACACGGAGAGGTGGGGCACACCACCATGTGCTGGACACAGTGCACACAACCGAGGAAGAAGTGAAGAGGCTTCTGAGTGAGCTAGATACCTCAAAGGCAATGGGGCCGGATAACATCTCCCCATGGGTATTGAGAGAGGGAGCAGAGGCGCTATGTGTACCCCTAACAACAATTTTCAATACATCTATCGAAACAGGGAGATTGCCTGAGGCATGGAAGACAGCAAATGTAGTCCCAATCTTTAAAAAAGGAGACAGACATGAAGCACTAAACTACAGACCAGTGTCACTGACATGTATAGTATGCAAAATCATGGAGAAGATTATCAGGAGAAGAGTGGTGGAACACCTAGAAAGGAATGATCTCATCAACAGCAGCCAACATGGTTACAGGGACGGGAAATCCTGTGTCACAAACCTACTGGACTTCTATGACATGGTGACAGCAGTAAGACAAGAGAGAAAGGGGTGGGTGGATTGCATATTCTTGGACTGCAAGAAGGCGTTTGACACAGTTCCACACAAGAGATTGGTGCAAAAACTGGAGGACCAAGCAGGGATAACAGGGAAGGCACTACAATGGATCAGGGAATATTTGTCAGGAAGACAGCAGCGAGTCATGGTACGTGGCGAGGTGTCAGAGTGGGCACCTTTGACCAGCGGGGTCCCACAGGGGTCAGTCCTAGGACCAAGGTTGTTTCTGGTATTTGTGAACGACATGACGGAAGGAATAGACTCTGAGGTGTCCCTGTTTGCAGATGACGTGAAGTTGATGAGAAGAATTCACTCGACCGAAGACCAGGCAGAATTACAAAGGGATCTGGAAAGGCTGCAGACCTGGTCCAGCAATTGGCCCCTGGAGTTCAATCCCACCAAGTGCAAAGTCATGAAGATTGGGGAAGGACAAAGAAGACCGCAGACGGAGTACATTCTAGGGGGCCAGAGACTACAAACCTCACTCAAGGAAAAAGATCTTGGGGTGAGTATAACACCAGGCACATGTCCTGAATCGCACATCAATCAAATAACTGCTGCAGCATATGGGCGCCTAGCAAACCTCAGAACAGCATTCCGACATCTTAATAAGGAATCGTTCAGGACCCTCTACAATGTGTACGTTAGGCCCATATTGGAGTATGGGGCACCAGTTTGGAACCCACACCTAGTCAAGCACGTAAAGAAACTAGAGAAAGTGCAAAGGTTTGCAACAAGACTAGTCCCAGAGCTAAGAGGTATGTCCTACGAGGAGAGGTTAAGGGAAATCAACCTGACGACACTGGAGGACATGAGAGATAGGGGGGACATGATAACGATATACAAAATACTGAGTGGAATTGACAAGGTGGACGAAGACAGGATGTTCCAGAGATGGGACATAGTAACAAGGGGACACAGTTGGAAGTTGAAGACACAGATGAATCACAGGGATGTTAGGAAGTATTTCTTCAGCCACAGAGTAGTCAGTAAGTGGAATAGTTTGGGAACCGATGTAGAGGAGGCAGGATCCATACATAGCTTTAAGCAGAGGTATGATAAATCTCACGGTTCAGAGAGAGTGACCTAGTAGCGATCATTGAAGAGGCGGGGCCAGGAGCTCGAACTCGACCCCCGCAACCTCAACTTGCTGGAATGAACCCTGACCTGTGGCATGCACCTGTTGGAAGGAACCCTGACTTGTGGCACACACCTGCTGGAAGGAACCCTGACCTGTGGCACACACCTGCTGGAAGGAACCTTTACCTGTGGCACACACCTGCTAGAAGGAACCCTGACCTGTGACACACAGCTGCTGGAACAAACCCTGACCAGTCGCACACACCTGCTGGAAGGAACCCTGACCTGTCTCACACACCTGCTGGAAGGAACCTTGACCTGTCGCACACACATGCTGGAAGGAACCCTGACCTGTGGCACACAACTGCTGGAAGGAACCCTGACCAGTGGCACACACCTGCTGGAAGGAACCTTTACCTGTGGCACACACCTGCTAGAAGGAACCCTGACCTGTCTCACACACCTGCTGGAAGGAACCCTGACCTGTGGCACACAACTGCTGGAAGGAACCCTGACCTGTGGCACACGCCTGCTTAAAGGAACCCTGACCTGTGGCACACACCAGCTGGAAAGAACCCTGACCTGTGGCACGCATTTGCTGGAAGGAAACCTGACCTGTGGTACACACCTGCTGGAATGAACCTTTACCTGTGTCACACACCTGCTGGCAGGAACCCTGACCTGTGACACACACCTTCTGGAACAAACCCTGACCAGTCGCACACACCTGCTGGAAGGAACCCTGACCTGTCTCACACACCTGCTGGAAGGAACCTTGACCTGTCGCACACACCTGCCCTAAGGAACCCAGACCTGTGGCACACAACTGCTGGAAGGAACCCTGACCTGTCGCACACAACTTCTGGAAGGAACCCTGACCTGTGACACACACCTGCTGGAAGGAACCCTGACCTGTAGCACAAATCTGCTGGAAGGAAGCCTGACCTGTGGCACACACCTGCTGGAAGGAACCCTGACCTGTAGCACACACCTGCTGGAAGGAAGCCTGACTTTTTGCACACACCCGCTGGAAGGAACCCTGACCTGTGGCACACAACTGCTGGAAGAACCATGACCTGCCGCACTCATCTGCCGAAAGGAACCCTGACCTGTCGCACACACCTGCTGGAAGGAACCCTGACCTGTCGGCCACACCTGCTGGAAGGAACCCTGACCTCTGGCACACTCATGCTGGAAGGAACCCTGTCCTGTCGCAAACACCTGCTGGAAGGAACCCTGACCTGCTGCACACACCTGCTGGAAGGAACCCTGACCTGTGGCACATACCTGCTGGAAGGAACCCTTACCTGTGGAACATACCTGCTGGAAGGAACCCTGAACTATGGCAAACACCTGCTGGAAGGAACCCTGACCTGTGGCATACACCTGCTCGAAGGAACCCTGACCTGTGGCAAACACCTGCTGGAAGGAACCCTGACCTGTTGCACACACCAGCTGGAAGGAACTCTAACCTGTGGCACATACCTGCTGGAAGGAACCCTGACCTGTGGCAAACACCTGCTGGAAGGAACCTTGACCTGTGGCACACAACTGCTGGAAGGAACCCTGACCTGTGGCACACACCTGCTGGAAGGAACCCTGACCTGTGGCACACACCTGGTGGAAGGAACCCTGACCTGTGGCACACACCTGCTGAAAGGAACCCTTACCTGTCGCACACACCTGCTGGAAGGAACACTGACTTGTTGCACACACGTACTGGAAGGAACCCTGATCTGTCGCACACGCCTGCTGGAATGAACGCTGACCTGTCGCATACACCTTCTGGAAGGAGCCCTGACCTGTGGCACACACCTGCTGGAAGGAACCCTGGCCTGTGTCACGCACCTGCTCGAAGGAAGCCTGACCTGTCGCTCACACCTGCTGGAAGGAACCTTGACCTGTGGCACACACCTTCTGGAAGGAACCCTGACCTGTGGCACACACCTGCTGGAAGAACCCTGACCTGTGGCACACACCTGCTGGAAAGAAACCTGACCTGTAGCACACACCTGCTGGAAGAACCATGACCTGCCGCACACACCTGCTGGAACGAACCCTGACCTGTCGCACTCATCTGCCGAAAGAAACCCTGACCTGTGGCACACACCTGCTGTTGGGAACCCTGACCTGCCGCACACACCTGCTGGAAGGAACCCTGACCGGTGGCACACACCTGCTGGAAGGAACCCTGACCTCTGGCACACAACTGCTCGAAGGAAGCCTGACCTGTCGCTCACTCCTGCTGGAAGGAACCTTGACCTGCGGCACACACCTGCTGGAAGGAACCCTGACCTGTGGCACACACCTGCTGGAAGGAACCCTGACCTGTGGCACACATTTGCTGGAAGGAACCCTGACCTGTGGCACACACCTGCTGGAAGGAACCTTTACCTGTGGCACACACCTGCTAGAAGGAACCCTGACCTGTGACACACAGCTGCTGGAACAAACCCTGACCAGTCGCACACACCTGCTGGAAGGAACCCTGACCTGTCTCACACACCTGCTCGAAGGAACCTTGACCTGTCGCACACACCTGCTGGAAGGAACCCTGACCTGTGGCACACAACTGCTGGAAGGAACCCTGACCTGTGGCACACGCCTGCTTGAAGGAACCCTGACCTGTGGCACACACCTGCTGGAAAGAACCCTGACCTGTGGCACGCATTTGTTGGAAGGAAACCTGACCTGTTTTACACACCTGCTGGAAGGAACCTTTACCTGTGTCACACACCTGCTGGAAGGAACCCTGACCTGTGACACACAGCTGCTGGAACAAACCCTGACCAGTCGCACACACCTGCTGGAAGGAACCCTGACCTGTCTCACACATCTGCTGGAAGGAACCTTGACCTGTCGCACACACCTGCTGGAAGGAACCCTGACCTGTGGCACACAACTGCTGGAAGGAACCCTGACCTGTCGCACACAACTTCTGGAAGGAACCCTGACCTGTGGCACACACCTGCTGGAAGGAACCCTGACCTGTAGCACAAATCTGCTGGAAGGAAGCCTGAACTGTGGCACACACCTGCTGGAAGGAACCCTGACCTGTAGCACACACCTGCTGGAAGGAAGCCTGACCTTTTGCACACACCCGCTGGAAGGAACCCTGACCTGTGGCACACAACTGCTGGAAGAACCATGACCTGCCGCACTCATCTGCCGAGAGGAACCCTGACCTGTCGCACACACCTGCTGGAAGGAACCATGACCTGTCGGCCACACATGCTGGAAGGAACCTTGACCTCTGGCACACTCATGCTGGAAGGAACCCTGTCCTGTCGCAAACACCTGCTGGAAGGAACCCTGACCTGCTGCACACACCTGCTGGAAGGAACCCTGACCTGTGGCACATACCTGCTGGAAGGAACCCTTACCTGTGGCACATACCTGCTGGAAGGAACCCTGACCTATGGCAAACACCTGCTGGAAGGAACCCTGACCTGTGGCACACACCTGTTGGAAGGAACCCTGACCTGTGGCAAACACCTGCTGGAAGGAACCCTGACCTGTTGCACACACCTGCTGGAAGGAACTCTGACCTGTGGCACATACCTGCTGGAAGGAACCCTGACCTGTGGCAAACACCTGCTGGAAGGAACCCTGACCTGTGGCACACACCTGCTGGAAGGAACACTGACTTGTTGCACACACGTGCTGGAAGGAACCCTGATCTGTCGCACACGCCTGCTGGAATGAACGCTGACCTGTCGCATACACCTGCTGGAAGGAGCCCTGACCAGTGGCACACACCTGCTGGAAGGAACCCTGGCCTGTGTCACACACCTGCTCGAAGGAAGCCTGACCTGTCGCTCACACCTGCTGGAAGGAACCTTGACCTGTGGCACACACCTTCTGGAAGGAACCCTGACCTGTGGCACACACCTGCTTGAAGAACCCTGACCTGTGGCGCACACCTGCTGGAAACAAACCTGACCTGTATCGCTCACCTGCTGGAAGAACCATGACCTGCCGCACACACCTGCTGGAAGGAACCCTGACCTGTCGCAGTCATCTGCCGAAAGGAACCCTGACCTGTGGCACACACCTGCTGTTGGGAACCCTGACCTGCCGCACACACTTGCTGGAAGGAACCCTGACCGGTGGCACACACCTGCTGGAAGGAACCCTGACCTCTGGCACACAACTGCTCGAAGGAAGCCTGACCTGTCGCTCACTCCTGCTGGAAGGAACCTTGACCTGCGGCACACACCTGCTGGAAGGAACCCTGACCTGTGGCACACACCTGCTGGAAGGAACCCTGACCTGTGGCACACATTTGCTGGAAGGAACCCTGACCTGTGGCACACACCTGCTGGAAGGAACCTTTACCTGTGGCACACACCTGCTAGAAGGAACCCTGACCTGTGACACACAGCTGCTGGAACAAACCCTGACCAGTCGCACACACCTGCTGGAAGGAACCCTGACCTGTCTCACATACCTGCTGGAAGGAACCTTGACCTGTCGCACACACCTGCCCTAAGGAACCCTGACCTGTGGCACACAACTGCTGGAAGGAACCCTGACCTGTGGCACACAACTGCTGGAAGGAACTCTGACCTGTGGCACACACCTGCTGGAAGGAACCCTGACCTGTAGCACATATCTGCTGGAAGGAAGCCTGACTTGTGGCACACACCTGCTGGAAGGAACCCTGACCTGTAGCACACACCTGCTGAAAGGAAGCCTGACCTTTTGCACACACCCGCTGGAAGGAACCCTGACGTGTGGCACACAACTGCTGGAAGAACCATGACCTGCCGCACTCTTCTGCCGAAAGGAACCCTGACCTGTCGCACACACCTGCTGGAAGGAACCCTGACCTGTCGCCCACACCTGCTGGAAGGAAGCCTGACCTTTTCC